>NW_017259315.1:836848-863869 GCF_001594045.1 Atta colombica | reverse complement strand
ATAATTATATATATAATTATATATATAATTTAAATATCTAACATTATTCTGCATTTCAGTATCGATTTATGTCCTGAAGAAGGAGGTGGCTCAATTGAACTTGTGCATAACGGCCGCGACATGGAAGTGACTGCAAGCAACGTATATGATTATGTACGGAAATATGCAGAAGTTCGTATGATCAAAGTTCAAGAAAAAGCTTTGCATTCTATGCGTGAGGGAGTTTTTGATGTCCTTCCTGAAGGGGCGCTTGATGGTTTAACGTCAGAAGACTTGAGACTCCTTCTGAACGGAGTCGGCGACATCAACGTATCGGTTCTAATATCATATACATCATTTAACGATGAGTCTGGCGAATCGACGGAAAGATTAGTTAAATTTAAACGCTGGTTATGGTCCATCGTTGAAAAGATGTCGCACGTAGAAAGGCAGGACTTGGTAAGAATTGTAGCAAATTTTCTTACTCTTAATTAAAAATTATGTGAACTTTTTGTGAGCTGACAATTCTATCTTGATTATTAATTAACACTTACAAAATATATACCTCTATCGCAGGTATATTTCTGGACTGGTTCTCCAGCGTTACCAGCAAGCGAAGACGGATTCCAACCGATGCCGACCGTGACAATTCGGCCGGCGGACGACGCGCATCTACCAACTGCAAACACATGTATCTCTCGATTATACGTTCCACTGTACAGTTCCCGTCATGTCTTGCGACATAAGCTACTTCTCGCTATTAAATCAAAGAACTTTGGATTTGTATAAACTCAATTCTGTGACTATTTGTATGTATACAAGTTTGAGTCACATTATTGATAATACGAAACCCGAAGTTGTACGTTGTTATTTTTTTTCTCCTCTAGAAACCATTTTTAACATTTATAAATTTATAAAGGTGTAATTACGGATTATGATTTTTTGTTCTTGAAAAAAATTTTTCTTCGTAAGTTTTACATCGTATAAAGTATCATACTTACCCTGCTCCTTCCATTTCGTCCTCGCTTCATTCTCATACACCTACTCATTCTCTCACTCATTCACTCACTCAGTAAACAAATAAAATTTTTAGAAACATACAGTGTGAAATTTTACTTGCCTATTTTAAATTTTAATTTATACAATCTTTTTTTTACTTTATACATATTCTGTTCGAATTGATTTGATGAAAGTCGATCATTTCTCTCATATATAATCTTAAGAAGAGCCATCTGATTGGATAGCCATTTATAGCGCTTGAAAATAGAGCTGATATTCATAGTCGATTTTTATTTCAAGACCGTCTTAAGTAATGTCTTAAGATGCTAATGCGGCCCTATGATTGGTTCGTGACACCTCAAGATAGAACTTAAAACGGAATATCTTGAATATAAGAACTGACTATGAATACCGGCTTAGGCAATTGACCGCTGTGATTGACAGTATCCAATCGAGACATGAAGTCAATCGGGATCTTTCCCTCCTGACATGAAGTAAAAAGATCATCAAACTCGAGGATGAAATATGGCATCAGAAAATACAGAAAATTGCGGAAAATAGGGACGATACGATTTTAGTGTCGTTGCGGGAAAAGTTGGAAATATATACCACATGATAACGCATACGGAATATACATGTATGCACGTTTTATTTTTAATACAGAAATTTCAATTTGTATAAAATTTTATTTTATTTGACTAAATAGTAATCAATATTTATTGAAAAATACATACATACATTCATGCATAGTATAAATTATTATTAAATTATCATTTTTTAATTTATCGACATAAAAAAACTTTGAAATTAAAAAAAATTAACGAGAATTGAGCAACAACTTTTCTTCTCAAAATATATTCTATGCATGAAAATACACAAATATACAAAATTAAGGAAAATATTTATGGGTGGAAAAATATTGATCAAATCCTCTAAGTTGACAGTTTTCTCCGACAGCGCTTGAATTTGTTCTTCTTTACAACACTTTTCTGAAATCAGGAATCGAGTCCAACTTTTTCATGATTGGCCACTTAAATTTCTCCTTCTTTTTACTCCGTAGCTAAAGATCCTCAAAGAGAGAGTGACAAAATGGCTCCGTTCAGAAGAACGTTTATTTTGCAACTGTTGAAAGTTTTCTTTACGCTGATTGGGTTAAATCTTTTTAAATCAAGAGAAAGGAATAGTCCTATCTCAGTAGAGAATCATAAAAAGGTAGCAAAATTATTGTGTCCTGCTGAACGCAACTATTGGCTACGACGGACTCAACTGATAAGTCCAATGAACGCAGCCATTGCATCACGTGAATTCACGTGAATTCCAATCAGGAATTGGGGTGGGGGTCACGTGACAGTTTTCTCCAATCTCTTTTATTATGAAACTTTGATGCCGCATCCAATCAGAAGAAACACGTGTGATGCAGTTTGCCACTCTCTTCCTTTGAAGTTCTCTATCCGTGCTTCCTGAGTAGTCACGGCCATAAATCGTGATAAGCGAGAAATGACACGTTAATTTTTATTATATGCCATTTGTAAATAAAGAGAATTTGAAATAAATGAAATGATGAAATCGGTTTAAAATACTTATAAAAAATGGATCAAGCTATCCTTCCTTTTCTAACAATCAGTAAACAGTTGTAAATGGCACGTGAAAGTGAAAATAGGCTATGCATGCACATTCGATTAAACAGTTCTCATGCCTTTTATCACTTTTTACTGTCAGGAGATTGGCATGCATGGTTTCACTTCGCGGTTACAAAATTGTTGCCTTCGGCTGCGAAACGCAGCCTTAAGCCGGTTCTATATTAGTTGCAAGCCGATCGCAAGTTTGTTGCGACAGCCATCTGAAGCTTGCATTTTGAAATCAACGCTTTATATCAACTTGCAACTAATGTTAAATTTTATGTCTATTCTTTATGTCTATTCTACAATAGGGTCGCAAGTTATAAGCCATAAGAAATTGGCCAATCAAGTTGAATATGAAAAAAATAATCGATTATGATTGATCAATAAGTGCATAGCATGATCGTTTAATGAGTGCTTAATAGTTGCTTCTGAATGTACCCAATTTTTTACAGCTTATTCTTTTTGGCTGAACTTTTGTACCAGTTTATCTTTCTTCCTTTTCTCTCCAGGAGGAAAGAAAAGGAAGAAAGATGAACTGGTGCAAAAGTTCAGTTAAAAAGAATAGGGCTTATGACTTGCAACCCTATTGTAGAACAGGCATTAGAGAGCGTTTATATTGATTCGTAACCGTAATCTATAAAAATTAACCAATCACCTTCGAGTATTCCTTTCTTAGGAAAGACTGCCGCAGACAAAATTTCTGTAATACTTTAAGATGTAAATTTAAGTCAATGAGCCAATCAGGAGACTGCTTTAAGACTACGTAATCTAACGGCAATAGAAATAACAGTAAACTTATCCGTAAGACAAATTTCAACCGATTGAAATTTGCTTTATGGATAAGTTTACTATTCTAGTTCCGTCAGATTACATACACTTAAAGCAGTATTCTGACTGACTTATCGGTTTATGCCATGTGGCTGCACACTGGACGCGGAAACGCTTGCTGCGCGGCAAAATAAGACATGGTAACCAATGAACATGTTAGGAATTGTAAGCTTATTGGCTGCCATATCACATTTGCTGCGCAGCAAATGTGAAAACGTTTCCGCGTCCAGTGTGCAGAAGCTATTAGGGTGTATCCACACAACTTGCATAACCGCATAACATACAAAAAATTATCCAATCACATTTTTCTTATAAAGTCGCATGTAAAATGTAATTGAATAATTTTCTTTATGCACACATTTATACTATACATGTTTGTGTGGATATATCCTTGGGCCCTGCGTACAATGGAGGAAATATTAGAAATAGGAATAAATATTAAGATTTTAACCTATCAGAAACTGTGTATTCCGATGTAACTAGTATCTGATAGATTGAAATCTTAATATTTATTCCTAATATTTATTCTGTTGTGCGCAGGCCCTTAGGGATTCATTGATTGGCTACTATTGTTTTACCACTATAAGTAGAAAAGTTATTGGTTTCTGCATATTGAATCTGAAAACGCTTACCGCGCGGCAAAATTTGACGCGTAGCCAATAAGCTTATAATTCCTAACATATTCATTGGTTACCTGTGTCACATTTTGCCGCACGGCAAGTATTTCCGTGTCTAATATGCAGGAAACTATATTAGAACAGGGAACTATATTAGAGAGTGCACGTTAGTGAGCTACGTATCTAGCAGTATGCACGAGCGCATACTACTGGATATGTGCTGTGTAACTCACTGACTGACGTGCACTCTCTAATCTAAAGGACGGTGCTAATTGAATTAAGGCCACCGCACGAACCAGTAAGCTCTATAACATAATGGAGCGAGTCATTGAGGAATGGGGGGTATTTCAATTCCTAAACAAGGACACTCTAATCTCTAATGTAAAGTTGGTAGTTTTCTTTTTTAGGGATTCGCTGATCGACTAATGTCATTAGCTGTTTTATTACCATAAGTAGAAAAAGAGTCAGACAGACCAATATATGTTTGCCTTTATTTTCTTCGTCACGCAATTTTTTATATTCTCTTATAATTTTATATAGGAAAGGCTCGCTCCAATATATTATAGAGCAGTGGGTGATTCTTAGCATTACTCGGTAATGTCTGCTTCATTGAACATTATAGAAAAATTTTCAGAACTTGTCGATTCATTTTTTTTATCAGGAATAACGCTACATAATTAATGAGCGCTATTTAAGAAACATCTCATATATGTATATATAAATGCATATATACAGGGCATTTGGTACGTTTTGATAAAACGCTTGTGTATAGATAGAGCGGATTAAACTTAAATGAAAAGTTTTTGTATCATTTTGCAATTTTCAATCATTTCGCAATTTGTTTTTCCACTGAACAGAATATCTAAAATCGATACATAAAACACCTTTAAGATACTTTTAAGTCCTTTAAAAAACATTTTTAAGATATTTCATGAAACATTTTGAAAGATATCTTAAAGTTATTTTATTCGCTTATTTATTATTTGAACCTCTATCCAATTGGAACATTTCACCATGCGAAAATAAAAAAAAGGAGTAGCTGCTCAAAATTACGAGCTTTTATAAACTTTGGAAACCCTCAAGGAAAAATTTTTGAGCACATTTCGATTAGCAGGAATTTCGATTCAAAGGGACGTCCATTAAATCCCTCCACACCTTAAAATTAACAATAGGAAATCGCTCGATGTTTGAGTTGCAATCCCTTAGTAAATAAATCACACTACAAAAAGATACATCACGCAAGAAAAAAATTATGCCTAAAAATAGATAAATAAATCATTTCACGACGGAAAATTCGCTGCAAATTTAGTTCTTGGAATACGCATAATTCAATTTTTAAACTGTAATCCCTTAGCAAGACAACCACCCCCTATTCTTGACACTCAAGAAGTGTTCGATCGAAATTTCAGTTTTGGTATAAAAACAGGGTTTCGGTTTGATTTTAGTATGTATATATGTATATATATATATATATATATATATATATATATATACAGAGTGGTGGTGAGAGTCACATAATTTCTTTCGTGAACCTGACTAAGAACAGACTAGGTAATGAGAGAAACTAGATAGAAAAGTCCTGTACCATTGCCTGTAACTGTAACTATTGTCACTTGTAGTAAACAATTTCCCGCGCGTCTAGCTACACTGTTAGAAATGTAAACACGAGCTTCTTTTACATGTAAATGAAGATCGATTATGAATGAAATTAAACGTAATGAATGATTTAACTGAAAATTAAATTAGTAATTACTTAAATGTTAAACAGTAATTACTTAAATGAAATGAACGTGTACATTAAATTTCATTAAATTTTCATTAAAAATACATTAAATTTAATATAATGCCATGAAATTCAAATTGTGTAATTTAAAAGTTAATACAATTCAAAAACATTTCTAACAGTGTATGATGAATGAGTGTGCAGTTTAGCGGTACAGCTGGGCACTTACTTATTTAGCAAACTTTAGAAATTAATCTCGTTGATTATTGCGAAAATTCCAAAATGATACAAGACTTTCGACTTAATTTAGTCCACTCTATCTGCCAGTGAGAAATTATGCGGTCATTACCGGACACCCTATATATACAAGATGTCCCATTTTTAATACATTAAGAAAATATGATAGATACAGAAAATTCTTTGAAACAAAAATTGTATGGAACAGTACATAAGAAGGTCTTATTGATTTGACCTTGACGTTGTTAAAGTCAGGTCAAGATCACTTTGAATTTTTTAAAGATCACTTTGAATTTTTCATTACATATTCTTGTAGCTTATCTTAAAAGCTCTCTTTTCAAAATACTATAATATAAAAATTCTTTTTCATTAAGAACTTTTCGAGTTATAGGACTTAAAAATTACAGTACTATCGCGTTAATATTAGGGAGTTTATGCAATACTGTTTATCCAAATACGGTGAATGATAAGATCGGATTATCTTCTTAACAACTACTTAAGAAAAGGATAATTGATTTTTCACCATATCTGGATTCACGTTATTGCAAAAATTCCCTATTAACCAAGATGTTTCCATCGACTGTTGTTTAAAATCACGATCTAACATTTGTCAAGATCGAGATTATTGGACATTGTTCCTCTTATTTTCATTTTTACAGTAAAAACGCCATTAGTACTGTTACTAACACTGGTAGTACTGTAACTTTCAAGTTTTATAACTCGAAAAGTTTTATTATATTTATTATAATATTTTACATATTTTATTATATTTTATTATAATATTTTAAAAATCTCTTAAGGTAAGCTACGAAAATATGTAATGAAAAATAGGGATTTTACTTAAAAAATTTCATACAACATTTGTTTGAAACTTTTTTTTTCCGTATATACTATAATTTACGAGAAATCTTAATGCATTATCTAAAATGGGATACCCTATATAGTGTTCCATTTAAAGATTTGGATGCAAATATCTTTTAAACTATTTGTTATTCTAAAAAATGTTTCAAGTGGACTTTCAACTTACTTTGTTTCGAAGGATACATCTTTTGATGGTTACAGATCCTCTCTAGATAAATATGTCTCTAAAATTTTAAGAGTGATCTTCATTTTTTAAATGAAAATATAATTTTTTTTACATAATATGATTCCTTTAATTATTCTTCATATAAAAATATTAAGATAGAGATACCAAAAAAATCAATAGTTTACGAAATAATTTTATTCTGGCACATATGTCATTAATACGAAATTAAATATTCCGTAAACTATTAATTTTTTGATAATCATAATATTTTTATGAACAGAATAATTATATAAATTAATTGGTGTAAAAAAAACATATAGTTGCTGATTTAAAAAATTATCCATTTTGACTACATATTTTTTTAAAAAGCAACTATGTATTTCTTTACACCAATCGATTCTCGTTATTCTGTTCAAGATTATAATGATATATCTCAAAAATATATCGTTACCAGCCGCTTATTTACCGGATGCCATCGTATCATAATAGGTCATTGATGCAATCGGAAAAGCCGAGTATCTATTGCCGATCGGCATCTTTCCCCGTGAGAACCGATATCGTGACGCGCAATATGGAGGATGGGGGATGTTAACCGGCGAGAAAAATCAATCCGTACCGAGATATCCCGACGTCACATAATAAAATATGCGACACATGGTAAAAAGATTGATTCCGCAC
This sequence comes from Atta colombica, assembly GCF_001594045.1. Taxonomy (NCBI): domain Eukaryota; kingdom Metazoa; phylum Arthropoda; class Insecta; order Hymenoptera; family Formicidae; genus Atta; species Atta colombica. The sequence goes on along the minus strand of NW_017259315.1, from coordinate 856,159 downwards.
ATAATCCTGAGCAAATCATCAATCCACTAAGTGAGCAAATTCCAACGATCCGAGATCCTATATGAATTCCAAGTAACGAGAAAGGGGGTAACGCATACTTCGCCCCCGCTAAGTGTTCTCAGCAGCAAAAGATCCCTTTAAATGTTTGCAGCGATCTGACACAGGGGATTCTCTGTCTCCACTGAGCGTTCTCAGCAGTCGGCGAATCATTTACATACTCCCAGACGACTGATGCATTGTCTCGGGATGGAGCGTTTTCGACACATATTTATGTGTATCGCGCTCATTTCCGCGATTCACGATATCTGCGTTCAGCAATTTGCCAAGACTTGACCGGTACTTGCATTACCAAGGCAATTCATCTGCGTCCGAATACAAAACAACGTGCTTACTTATCAAATATGTTCCACGAATCAGTATGATGTATAATTCTGAGCTCGACTACGATTTTTGAGAACTATACATTTCAGCATAGAAAAAACAGGCAACTGCATGCCGTTTAAATTTCCGCGAGTACAAGCTTTGTAAAATCATCGAATATTCTGCAATTATATTTGTGTTATTTTCTCATTTACATTTTTTCGTGCATTATCTAATCTTCGTGTGTCTATTTCAAATAAATGTATGACTTATTACTTGCATAATTCAATGTTTCTTCAATTCTCTTTTCATCGCCTTTTTTCGCTTCTGAACCGAATATTATTTTCTTTTCCTGTTATACTGATTAGTCCGCGCAGCAGAAGTCACGTTGTTTTAATATTAAGATTATAAAAAAATTAATTAATAATTTACGAGATATTTAATATTTTATGTCAATACGTGCCAGAATAAAATATCTTGTAATCTTGTATCGATGACTTTTTGGTATTTATACTTTAATATTTTTTTATGCAAAATAATTAAAGGAATCATATATTATATAAAAAAAATGATACAATTTCATTAAAAAAATAAAGATCACTTTAAAATCTTGGAGGTACATCCACTTAAAGATTTGTGATTTTCAAATTTTCTTTCAAAGTGTCCTCTTTGAAAGTTTCTCTTAAGAACAGATAGGATAGAATAAAGAGTACAGCATTATAAGATTTTTAACCTACGATTTTCAATGAAATGATTTTTGAAAAAGAGTTACCTAAAAGGGTTTCATAATGGATATAAAACTGCTGTTCGATATATCAATATAAAAATTTATACTATATGTTATATCAGTATAAGTGTATATCGTAACATGCTAAATGAACTTTTTTTTGACAATTTTTGATTAGTCTATGTATAAATTAAGTTAGGAATACTTTCTTGGGCTGTAATCGGGAAATGCGCTATCAGTGCTATTGTGTCATTCTTTATCGTTCATTGGACCTGAATAAAACGATACAATAGCATGATAACGCCCTCCTCGAACATAGTAACAATTTCCTTAGAAATTAATTTTACTAGAATACTACCACAATATTGTAGAAATATTTCTGCAATGGATTTTCGCGGATATTTAATATTGCAGCAATAATTATGCAATATTAATTATGTAATATTAATGCAATATTAATGTAATATTACATGCTGTATGAGAAGTTGTATTGAAACATTTTTAGAATAACGTATAGTTTGAGAGTATAGTAATTCGAAGTTTCAAATGGGACACTGTAAGTTTGTTCGCATGTTCCAGCATGCTCCAATGTACTCTGTAGCTTCTACTTACTTCAACGAGCACGTTTGAGTGAGTAAATGCTATGATAGGAGTATTTTAGAGCATGTTAGAGCATGCGAACAAACCTTATGTAAGTGTGTATGCGCGCGCGCGTGTGTATGTATTATGTGTATCCGATAATGAACATATCAATTCTCATGAGCAGATAAAGTAGATTAATCGAAAAGCTTTGTACTATTTATTTGCGCAATAGGTAATGAGATATTAATTTCTAAAGACTGTCGAATAGCACAGTCTACCAAGCGCGCGATGAGCCCATTGTCGTAGATTGCTAAGCGCGCATTGTCGTAGATTGCTAAGCGCGCAGGAAGTTATTTACTATAAGCGGTATTGGCAACGCATAAGCGGTGAAAGAAAATGCTTGCAAATGCTTTTGGCGATAGACTGCGGTCGGGCGGTTACGCACATACGTGATGATCTTTTGAAATTAATATCTCTAGAACTTTTCGACTAAATTTAGTTCGTTCTATCTGCTCACGAGAAGTGATCCGGTCATTACTGGACACAGTGTACTTACATACATATATGTATGTACATATCTAATTTTAAAAACCAGTTTACATATAAATCAGATTATAAAATGAGATTTGATACTAAAAAATGATGAGTATTGACAAAATTTATCATTAATATCTATTTCAGAAAGAGGCTGGAAAATGATTAAAAATTAAAATGTCGATAATTTGAACGATGCTTGGCACTGAACGTCGATAAATATTAATCTTCGTTTACGTTGACAAATACATTTGATCAAATCTATCGTTTAAATTATCTAAATACTAAAAAACAATGGAAAAAATAATTTAGGAATGTTAAACTGTCTATCCTGTTGTATTATTATTTCTCTTTAATTATTTGTTAATATTAAAAATCACTTTTCTAATGTAAAATAATGTCAATTCTATCACATTAGCGCTGCTTAGTCTCGGCATGCACTCGTATATTTTCATATGTGTTACTCTCTATCTAGAATAACAACAAACATATCTTCAAAATGATTTGTCATTTTTTGAAAAAGAGGGAAAGCTTCAATTTACGATTTTAAATATATTTCCTAAACGGTAAACTGAAATAGTAAAAAATAATCCATTATCTTTAGTTTACTTAAAAAAATGTGTCTAATGCTAATATATATTTTTATATATAATAAATCTCATTATTTATAAATTTCTAAAAATCGTAAAGTTATATACAATAATTATAATATCCATTATTTACTTGACAAAGTATCGATAGAAACTTATGTACAATGGTTACCTATTGACCATTTCCTGAATTATTTTGGGATAATTTTGCTGCTGACTGACTCAATTGCGCCAATGTTTCTGGAGTTGCGTGTGCTTTTAAGATTGAATTTTCTGCTTCCAATTGATTGATACGATCCATAAGCTCAGCTATTTTCTCTTTTAATACCTCGACTTCTTCCCGTACCGCGAACATTAAATGACTTTTAACTAAATCCTAGAAAAGATTATAATACAGTTTATCATCCATTAAAGTAATGAGCAGTAAATGTCTCTATTATAGCAATTTCTTACCATAGCCTGCTCGATCTTGTTATCAATCGCCACTGCACTTGTTCCCGGCATACTGCAATGTACATATGTAATGTTCATATAAACTTATTCAATTAAAAAACATACAATAAAAAAAGTTAGATGATGAAAATAGTAGTAGAAAATAGTAGTAGAAAATAATATAGATTTGTTATATATTATAATCAAATATGATTTATTTATTTATTTAAATAGATTAATTTCTTTGCAATTATTATATCTCTATCTTTAGTACCTCTCATTATCTTCGAGAGTACGGTGCTCGTCGCTGCCCTGCGTAACCTCGGCTAATGATTCGAGAAGAGTCGCATCGGCCGACTGAATGGTAGTAGTGTTAGCAACGATACCAGAGATGGATTCTTGTTCTGGATCGGATTGATGAAACGTCATGTTTCCCTGCTGTTGCAGGCCGCCGACAGCACTCTGACAACCGGCCGTCATTTGTGTGATCTGCACCGGGGCATTACCATTAGTCGTTTGCGGCTGCAATTGCTGCGTTGAGGGTGCAATCGCTTGTGACTGCTGTGGCGCTCCAGCCGTCTTGTGAATACTTTGCATACTTTGTATCCCTTGTATGGCAGTCATTGGCTCGGAGATTTGTGTCATTTGCGGCTGCTGCGTCGCCAAAGGCTGCTGGCAAGGAGCCGATTCTGACTGTTGATGCTGCGTGACGAGAATGTTTGGAGTCTGAGAGGTCGGAGCTGATGTTTGTTGCACCGTCGACTGACAGACATTCTGAACTGGTAAGGATTGATTCTGCGTGCTCACCGTTACATAAGCTTCTTCCTTGGAGTGAGGTATACTTGGCTGGGGAGTTACTGTGCTATTGCTAGTGATAATGGGGATAGATCCTTGAGGCATACTCTGAGGAGGTTGCCCCAAGTTGTTGGGATGAGTAGCCTGCAAATTGGAAGGCAACGTAGAGCCTTGGGTGTTCTGCTGATGTTGCTGTTGCTGTTGCTGTTGTTGCTGCTGTGTAGCTATTGGCTGAGTCTGAGTTTGAAAATATTGCGGAATTTGCTGCTGCGCTTTAGCCTGGGTCTGTGTAGGATTATGCTGTACATTAGGAGATATTGAATTATTCACCGCATAGCTCGCACTCGATGCCGATTGCGTGGGATTATTTGACACAGTGATCGACGAATGCACTGTATCTGGTCCATTAGCATCAATATTAATCCCTTTATCATCAGTCACTGTCACTACAGATTGTTTCGCAGTCTCTGGTATAACAATCCCACTGTCGGTCACGCCATATGATATGCACACCTCGTTTGGATCAGATACTTTTGGTGTGCCGATGGCCATCGGTTGATTAACGGATGTATGGTCGAGATAATCCATACAGGTCCATCGTCCTCTTTTGAAGGGTTCCGTGCTCTCAATCTTCACCACTTTGAACCTCTCGTTTCTACCATGCGAGTGAACCTCGCGCAGATCTGCGTCCTGCTTGTCAGTGACAGACGTAATGTCCAAGGTATTAATATTGCTATCGTTAACTGAATTACTAATATTGCCGCCCTCGGACGGCACGATGGCCAGGCCGTACTGCGAACTGGTAGGGATCACCGGGGCTGTACTGAGAGCGGCGTTGCTCGTGTTGAAGAACACATCCTCTTTCGAGAAGGTGTCCTCGGAGTAACTTGGTGTCTCGATGTCGAGATCGGTGATGCGTGAGTGTTCAACGGAATTGTCTTCGGTATGCGACTCGTCCAGGTCGTCGTTGGAATCCTCGCCGGCATCATTGCTCATGCGACAGCCTACGGTAACGCTAGTTATCTGGAACGACGACGTTTTTTTCCGATTGCCACTCGGGGCTTGCACACCGCTGCTCGGTACAACAACCGGCTGATGATGCCTGTCTATCTCGCCAAGACGTATCGTCTCCGTGGTCGTGCGATGCACGGGATTCGACACTTTCCTGCTACCATCTGACAGCCTGTGCGATTTTCTCTGCACATTGTCTGCCATTATTATGACAACTTAACGTACGAGAGACACGATTGTTGCATTCGTCCTCTCGCATGTTAGAATCAACATTGTAGTGCACTTTTCCAGATATTTCTCTTTCCTTTTTTCTCTCTCTCTCTCTCTCTCTCTCTCCCCTCCCTCTCTCTCCCTACCGCTCTCTCTCCCTACCGCTCTCTCTCTCTCTCTCTCTCTCTCTCTCTCTCTCTCTCTCTCTCTCTCTCTCTCTCTCTGTTTCTACCTCCTTATCTCGCCGATTCGACTTCACCGCGACCGATCGTTCTCGTTCCTGCGAAAAATACGAGACAAGCACTCAATGGCATATTTTGTGCACCAATGAATATTGACAGTTGACCATTGCATTAATCCCACGAGGAACAAGTACGTTTACTCAAGTGACGTCCGTCCGTTTAGTAAGACAAGGAAGACTGTGCTAGCTGCTAGCTTCTGCTTGGTTGCTTGCTTGTCCGCTGACGACGACGGTTCCGTCGTCACGTTACACATCACACACGCACGCGCGCGCGTACACACAGCACACACACATCACTCTCTCTCTTTCTCTCTTTGTCGCAAGTCCTGTCCTTGCTTCTCCAATTGTTCAATCACGCCTCACTTAATCTTACCGTCTCGTAAGGCCTATTGTCCATACCGTTCGTACCCTTTTTCTACACTGACCGCTTTTACACGAGTACTTGATACATGTGTTAGTAACTAGTAACTTTCTATTAAATTCTTAATTTTAAATCTTAATTTTAACAATATATTTAAAGATTGATACTATATTGGTATATTAATATCAAAGTGATTAATTATATATATCATGTATGTACTTACACGTATCGCCGAAATGAAGATAATTTAATAGAAAGTTACTAGTTAATAACATGGGGGAAGAGATAACATGGTGATGCAGTTGGACAGTGACTGCGTTCCCATTTTGTTTCAGAACAGTATCTAGTAGCCGCCATTTTGCTGGATATTGTACTGAGAAGTCAATGCGGTTCTAATTCAGCTAATAATCCAGCAGGGTTGTGTTTCAAAATTCAACTCAGTCAACTCGAGTATCATTTTATTCTTGTTGATCATTGAATATTGAATAAAGATAAAAGATACTCGGAGGAAACAGAATCAAGTTTTGGAATGCATCTCAAAACAAATATCGTGTGCTGCAGGCTTTATGGGCCGTCTACATAAGTCGCAGACGCATTTGCCACAGCCAACCAGAAGCAGCAATTGTACTAATAACAGCTTTTCATTGGTCGCAAATGCATCAGCGACCTGTGTTCTGCGTTTGCGACTTATATAGATGGTCCTTTAGAAAGAGACATAGGTCTGCACAGATCTTATGTCTCTTTCTAAAGCCTACAGCACACAATACTTGTTTTTCTGCTGGATTGCTGGATTAGCTGGATTAGAATCTTGCCACCGTATTGGCTGCGGTGCTATTAGTGCCAGTATCGCAGCTAATACGGGGGCAAGATTTTAATCCAGCTAATAATCTAGCAGGAAAATAAGCATCGTGTGCCGCCGGTTTTAATCTCTGTCCTCTCTATCTATGACTGTTCATGAAGCCGATTCCAAATTAGTTACAAGCTGATCGCAAGTTTGCTGTGACAGCCAATATGAAGCGTTGATTTCAAAATGCAAGTTTCAGATTGGCTGTAGCAACAAATTTCCAATCGGCTTGCAATTAATATAGAACTGGCTTAAAAGAATCAATCAATCAAAGTTCTTCTTTTTCTTGAAGTAGAAGGAATGGAAGGATTCAGATTGTTGGTAGATTCGTTTATGCACTCTGTATTATGCGTTAAGCAAAAGTTTGTGATACGGTTTAAAAAAAAACATGGGACGTAATCCGTTTTTATTTTAAAACTATCTTATTAAATGGCTGCGTTCAGCGGACTCAATAGATGAATGAACGCTTGCTGCTATTGATGTATTCTTCCAAATCTAAAATACTGATGATCTAAAAGAATACATCAATAATAGCAAGCGCTCACTCAACTGAGTTTGCTACGCAGCCAATGACTGTGCTAGCATCGCAGCCAATACGGTGACAAGATTCTAATCCAGCTAATAATTTAGCAGGAAAACAAGCATCGTGTGTCGTAGTCTTTAGATCTGTCGCGTTGTTTGTACTTTTTGCATTCAGTATCTTCGCTTTCTCTCTTTTCAACGCCCAAATATGTATCTTTCTCATTTAAAGTTCAAAAATTTTTGAAGATTTTAAAAAACGCGATCTATCCATGCTATGACTCCATGTGCTCGTAAAATCCAAACAGGGATTTTGAAAAGAAGAACTACAAAATATTCATATATCTCTACATTTTGAGGAAATCTACGAAAATGTTGAATGCAGGAAGTAATTGGTTCATGCGAGTCACAAGGCGTGCTAAAAATTTGCACCTAGACAGCAAGACATCCATACCTTTGAAGCCTGAACTTAAAACTTTACCAAGTTAGAAAACGTTTCTGCCTATTATTTATATTAACATTAACTGTCGAATTGACAGATTACTTATATAAAATCACATGGATTATAGTTTTTCAGTATCCGATAAGTCGAGAGAACGATCGTAGAGTATATGTGTGGGGTCTTGCGGAACATGGTGCTCTTGGAGAACCACGAGCATTAAAAAAGAACAGAATTTCATATCTTTCAAAACCAAAAAGACTGTCCTTTGCTGAGCAACATAGGGTAACAGATATCGCTTGTGGTTATGGTTTTACAGCTTATGCTGTACATTCTTCGGATAAGAATATTGTTTATGGATCTGGCATAAATACTGATTCACAACTTGGTAACTAAAGATCTATTTTAGTTTTGCCAATATTATAAAGCCCCCCCTTCATTAAAAACAAACTTTAATTTTAAAAGTTATACTATAGTTTAGTTTTTCTACAACAGGTTACAATCTCGATGAGAAGTTTCTCAATATGATATTTATTCCAAAGCCAATAACTTTGCCATTACAGAATGCCTCAACCAAAATTATAGGCCTGGCTGCTGGAAGAGCACATTTATTAATATTAACAACAGAAGGTTTGTTTACATTAGGTAATAATGCATATGGTCAGTGTGGTAGGCCCATTATATTGAATGAAAATTATGAGAAAAGTACAGCTGTGCATCATATACCTGACATTAAAGGAAATAAAATTGTTGCGGTGACAGCTGGTCAAGATCACAGGTACAAAATATCAATTAAATATTATATAATTATATTATAATTCTCTTTCTAGTATTTTCTTATTAACATTATATAATAGCGTACTTTTGACAGAGACAGGTGGAGTATATACATTTGGCTGGGGTGCTGATGGACAAACAGGTCTTGCACACTATCAAAATGAACATCGACCAAGTTTAGTCAAGGGTGACCTGGCAGGACAGCGTATAGTCAAAGTTGCCTGTGCTGCTGACTGTGTATTAGCTCTTAGTGGTATGTAACTATGAAATGCATATACTCAGATCAAGTATTTGTATAAATTTTGAAAAACAATAGATGTAGTAAACTTTAAATCTTAAGGAATTAATTACAATCGAAATCGGAAGAACTATGGTTACTTAGCTATGATTAATCAATTTCTTAAGATTTACTACACCCATTATATTTCCATATAATATTAACATAACTAAAATATTTCTACTACAGATAAAGGGAAAGTGTATGGCTGGGGTAATTCGGAATATAATCAATTACCAATCAGAGAAGATAATTATCAAGTAAACATTGCTACAGAATTATATACACAAGAATTAGGATATATAACAGACATAGCAGCAGGTGGATGTTTTTGTATGGTTTTAAACAGTAAGCACCAAAACTCATAATAATTTTAATTTAACAGTTTTATTTTAATAATTACTATTTATGTTTTTATTTGATAATAGTTTTTGTTTTAAATATATTTTGTGTTAATTTTTGTCATGCTATATATCTCTGATTTTTGCTAATACATTTTATATATTATATATATTTTACATATTATACTAATATATTATGTTACAGATGATGGTAATGTCTTTGTATGGGGATACGGTATACTCGGTCTTGGACCTCAAGTGCAAAAAGTATTAAAACCAACCATGATTCCTCCTACATTGTTTGGCAATAATGTATATAATCGTAATGTCAAGGTAATTAAAATAATTTAAATTTATTAAAAAAATCTTTTCAATCCGAAAGCCTTTTGTGAACATATTCATGAACTATACATCATTAAATACATTGTTAGATAACAAATATATACTGTGGAATCAATCAACTGGCAGCGTTAACCAACACAGGGGATTTATACATGTGGGGTTGTAACAGATTTGGGTCTTTGGGATTAGGGCATGTGAAGGATCAATTTTTTCCCTTAAAGGTAAACATAAAATATAATTTACAAATAAAATATGAATAAAAAATATATGCGTGCATCTATATAATGATAGTTTTTTGTCTGCAACAATTTGTTTTCTTGTAACAGGTTGCAGTAGGAGCTCAAGTGAGAAAGGTTGCCTGTGGAGTGGATCATACAGTGACTCTTTGTAAACCTTTTATTTAAAGAAGCAATATCATTATTTAAATATTAGTTTATTTATTTAATTAAGTTTCACAATATTTTCTATTTTGAAACTTTCAGCGCCATCAATACATATGAATAAAATGATTCCAAAATATCTTATTTATGTTTATTGAATAATAAAAGGTATTAAGTAATATTAAGTAATATTTACAATTCTAATTCAAATTTGAGGAATGTTGAATTACATGATATGATTTTGTTAAAAAAAGATAATTTTGCAATCTCTACTATCTTTTGTATTTTTTATTACAAAAATGTATATATCATACTTATGATTAAAATGAAGATATTCAACATATTTGTATTTGCATTACTTTCACATACCAAATTCTCATAGGAAATGGTGTATTTGATCATATGAGGAAATCTGCACTCATCTGGACCTAAAGAAATATAATATTAGGTGATTTATAAGAAAAGAAAAGAAACATTACGTTTTTATAAGATATTATATATGTGTATGCGTGCGTGCATGCGTGCGTGCGCGTTATTTAAGAGTACATATACTTAAAAAAAAATGAGTGTATTCAGTACTACTATCAGCGCACCTATTAGATTTCGATCAGAATTATTCAATTATAAATTTCAAATCTAGATTTTGATTGTATTTTCTAGGAAATAATTCCGATCGGAATCGTTTCGAAATGTTCCATAATAGATACTCTGCTCAGTGAGTGTTCAGTGTCTCACTGAACGGTTATTGTACTGGATGCATTCATTGTGATATATTAACAGTTATTATATATTAAATTTTTAATTTAAATTTATAATTTTTTTTGTGTTTACCATATTTAAAATTTGTAGTTGAAGAATTGGCAATGATTAAGAGATACAACGGATCGCAAAGATGTATCAAACCAGCATCACCGCAGGAAAATTCAATAGTACTTGCATTATTATTTATTGATACACAGTCATTTGTCTCATTAATATTTTGAAAACGTTGCGATTTACATACTTTTAGATTATCATCACTTTGAATCTAAAGAAATTTATTTATTAGAATATTTATTAGAATATTTATTTATTAGAAAAGATATTTATTAAAAAAGAAAATATTTTTTGTGTATGAAAAGTTTTACCGTTATCTTAGAAACATGATCGCTGTTGATAGAAAAGAAATAATTAGGATGCATTCTGTAAGAGACTGTTTTATTCGGTTCAATATAATTGATAAATGAATTCGACGTTCCAACTATAACATAATTGTCTCCACATTGTGTATTGATTAACCGCTGTGGAACTATAACGAGAATATAAGATGAAATATTTGTAAAATTATATAAATTCAGATTTTAAAGGAAACGATCTGATCCTACACATACCTTGTTTTATTCTCGAAATTAATTTAGTAATTGTCGCTGAATCTCCTATATCGCCTGCAGCAGTTACAGCAAACAAGTCAGTTGATGATATAAGATCTGTCCATCTATCTATCGATCCATAAGTCAACATAAGTAATGTGGCATCTGCAATAATATAATATAATGATAATGAAGCTTCATTTACTTCATGTGAACTATTTTTACATTGTGGGAATTTTATTTTTCCAGAAAATTTCGCAAAATTTCCTGACTTCCATGACTTTCTTGATTTTTTCCTGATTTCTTTGATTTCCAGTTTTACGGCAATTCTAGATTTGTAGTAAACAACTTCTCGCATCTAGCATCCACTGATTAAGAAACACAAAAGTCAACAAAAATCAAAATGATATCAAAATAACTTTATTTTGATGTTAGTTAAAGTTAGTTAATAAGCAGTCAAATGTTGTAACTAAAAGTCATTATTTTGTTATCAGAGAAAATGAAAATACGTCACTTTGACTTTCTCTTAACTATAATAGAGTGTGTTCCTTGAATGGTCGTGTATTTGGTGATAAGTTAGGCGAAAACGTGTTCATTCGATGATCTTTACAAATTAATATTTTGTTAACTGTTTGCAAAATTACAAAATAGTAGATAACTTTTCAATTCAAGGAATCGATTGTATATCTTGAAATAAAAAAATTGCACAAAAATGAGGAAATACTTAGGTGTTGATCTGAATGATCAAATGTTAAGTGATGAAATTGTTAATATTTTAGAAATTTTTAGAATTTGTTCACTTTTTTATAATTTTCATCTCATTTCAAGATATACAGGATGTTTCTTAAATAACGCCCATTAATTATATAGTGCTACGCCCATTAATCATATAGTATCTAATAAAAAACTAAATCGAAAAATCCTCTATCATTTTACAATTTTCGCAATATTTTTTCTTAATTACCCTCTGAGCAAAATGTCTAAAATCGACATATAAAACAATTTTTAAGATATCTTTAAGAGTTCTTTAAGAAACATCTTCAAAATGTTTCACAAAGAACATTGAACAATACTTTAAAATGTCTTATGCATCGATTTTATCCATTTATTCGGCAACCTTTAGAAATTAATATCTCGTTAACTATAGTGAAAATTGCAAAATGATACAGAACTTTTCGATTTGATTTTTTATTAGGAAATAGCACTATATGATTAGTGGGTATTATTTAAGAACACACTCTGTATAATCGATTCTCAATTTAATTCGTTCTGCTTATTCATGAAAGATAATACCGTTATTCTGGGATCAGAATATTATATAGATAATAATTGCAGCTGATAGTTTTTATAGGAAATAATTTACCCGGCACTTGTTCTCGCATCTTCTTAATCTGTTGTGTGCAGTAGTCTTTATCAGAACTTGAGATAGATGATGTATATGGAATAATTAAAACCACATCAGATTTTGCATTTCCAAGACCATAACGTGTATCGTTTAATTTCTTTTTTTGCAAAACATACAATTTGTCAAGTGATTTAGGAAGATCGAAGTTAGTTCCGTTAGTAACTGAAAAAGTTATTTTCAAATTGAATCACTTGTAATAGAATACAATCATTTGAGATATATTATAAAATGTGCAAGCATACCATTATTTGTATAATTATTTATATTATATAAACCAAAGTTTAAAATACTGTTGGTAGTATTCAACATGATACTGCCATCATGACCATTAATGATTGTGAATTGACTGTTGTACCGATTTATGTCGATTTTATCCAATATGTTTCTATTAAGAAAAAAATAAAAAATCAGCTAAGTTTTATGATCAATTTGTTATTGAAATAACAACACAACAACAAAAAAAATCAAAAGACGGTTAAAGATGAATTAATAGAGGATGTTAATAATGAAGTATATTTAATGTGTTTAAAACATTAAAATTTCAAGCGAAACTAGTTTCGACTTTACAATATCTAATAATAATTATAAATTATTACTTTCGCTTGAAATTTTAATGTTATAAACATATTAAATTAAATGTATGAATTCATTATCATTAACATCCTGTATTATTAAATGTATTATTAAATGTATGAATTCATTATTATTAACATTCTGTATTATTAATTTGTCTTTGGCTGTTTTTGGTAATTTTATTTTTAGTTGTTAAAATAAAAAATATTTTTATTCATTGAAATTATGTTTATATAAGATAGCTTTAAAGACAGAAAGTAATGCATTACTCGTAATACGATTATATTATTATGTTTTTATAATAACGATATAAAATTTATAAAATTTTTATAAAATTATAATTTTTCATAACAATAATACTAAGGTTGAAATAATCACTTTTGGAAAAATAATTTATTATTACGCGTTTTTTTTATTGAAAAAAGTATACTTATTAAGGATTGATTGTTCTACCTTTTGGTAAAATGTTTTATCTGTTGGGTAAGTAGCAAGATTATTCAATCACATGCGCGGATTGCCAGATTTAATAGGTAAAATTTACCAAAAGGTGAAATAACCGGACCTAAGTGATAAATTACACAGTATTCCAACTATGTGCTTATATCAAACAGTACATGGACAGGTACTGAGGATGTTTTTCTGGATATCCCATTTCTTTCTCGGGAATGTCCTATAATATAGTAAGTGAGAAGTGCTCAACATCCTCAAAATGTCCTTAGGAGGATATTCTTAGGAGTCATATATTTCTTTCATATATACATATGCACATATGTACTAATATATAGTGATTTAGAACCTGTAGCATACTTAACTTTGTTACGAAAAATTATCAAATTGTTCTTATAAAAGGTAACTGCGTAGACGATATATAACGACATGACAAACGTTATTTACATGGATAAAATATATTTACGTATAATTTGTACTTACGCAATAATTGATTGTATTGCATCAAAAGACCATGTTATATCAATAATAATTGTTAGATCAACAGCAATTTGAGTAATAGCATCAAAATTTCCTGTTTCTGTCTTATTGCACGATAAATCGTTATCCATTGAATCTAAAATTTATACGCTTTACTCTTTATTTTATCTCAAAATAAGTATTTATTTTGTAAAATGCTGAATACCTATATACTCACCAACATAAAGAGCCAGCTGTTCTGTTGCTTGTGTTGCAAAATTTTCCATTTTATCGTCATTTATTGTAGCTTTATGCAAATATTCTTCCAAAACTAATGAAGCACTGAATGTCTAAGTGAAATGAACTGCTTTAATTTAAAAGGTTTGATTTATAATTTTTGAAAACTCATGCGTTTGTCGTGCGTATGTGTTAATGCATTGTGTAAGTGTGATAAAATTATTTACTTCTTATCAAAAATAATTAATTGATTTATTGAACAATATTATTTAATAAAAAAATGTGCACAAAAATGAAAATAATTATTTCTCGTAGTTTTATGAGCGCTACTATTTCAAATCTATATTCTATTATGTTACATTTGAAAAATTTTCAGTTAAAGTTGCATAAAGGATTATTTTAGTATATTTTGACATATAATCATGACGCATTAGAGAAATTTTGTTGTGACAAAAATTAAGTACTTGTTACTTTCATTCTTAAAAGTAATTTATGGTGTTGATTTGATAATATAAAAATATTTATAATTAATATAAGATCTATTATATTAAAGTTGTGAATTTACATATGCTATTAAAGCATATAATATCCGTCGCACAATGAAAATACAGAGATATGATTAAAATTAATATCGCGATATATTATTATCTAATATTTAGTAATAAAATAAATCAAAATACATATATAAATCATAAAATATATGTATAAAGTATATAAAATATATACATATCAATAAAAATGAAAATTAAGTGCTAATTTTTTTTATAAATTACTAATAATGCAATTAAGTCACAAAAAGTCGCAGATAAAATTTATTAAAGAAAGAATATTAAATTATTTTAATAGCCACAAAAAAAATTTCGGACCGATAAGCATGCAATTTTATCCTCAACGATATAAATGATTATATTTATAAGCTGGAAAAATACTTATACATATATTAATAAATATTTATCGAACAATTATTTATTAATAATGAATTTCTTTTTATACGTACAGAAATTCAATTTTGATAATCTCTATTTAATGTGCAAAACGATCTATAATGCATTCCAATAATTCTAATTGGTTGATTCCCACTCTATTACTTTTTTGAAATTTCGTTTTCCGAAATTCCGTTTTCCAAAATTCCAACTGTCATGGAAGAGCACCCTAAGTTAGCTAAGTTGCTAATCTCGATGCAATATTAATTACAAATATTTTTTTACATCATAATTATAATATACAAAAATATACTAAAAATAGCTTTTTGCAACTTTAACCGTTTCAAAATATACGTTCTAATTGTAATAGAATAATTTAATGAATAGAATTGTATTCACAGTTTAAAAAGCTATACGAAATTGATTACGTTCTTATGTTCTTATACTAAAAAAAAAGGTTTTTTTTTATTCAATAGTATAATGTATGCAATATTACCTGTTCAGACATTATCTGATTATAGTTGTTGGATATAGTTTTTTGGAACAATGTTTTTCGATTACATGCTCTAATTGTAGGATTAAATAATCCACGAGAGCTATAATATAGATCTAAAATCTGCGACAGTCTCAATTTAGGTACTTTTGAAAATAAATCTTCAATTTCCCTTGCAAGAATGAATCCATCAATATCTCCTCTAATCTCTGCCGCAGTAAATTGTAATTTGCTATTATTTGTCAGAAAATACCAACGGGGTATAGTTGATGAATTCCAATTGCCGTCTACACCTACTATAAACTTTTCATCCTGGTTATTTGTAGGTCCTTGCATTAAAATAACTTCAGCTAAATCACCTGCAAATACATAAATTTTTTGTAATTTCCTACTGTGGATGTCGTATTAAACGATTCATTGATAAAATAATCTGAGAAAATAGTTGAAAAATCATGTTTGTAATTGATCAGTTTATAAATGCTAATTTTCTGATGCAATTTCCTAATCAGCAGACAATATTAAAAAAAATATTTTTAAAATTTTATTTAATGTAAAAATATTAAATAAATGTTTAAAAAATATTTTTATTTATTGTGTGTTAATTCTGTGGATTTCTTCAAAATTTATACATCATGAAACAGTACAAAATATGAATATAAAAAATAAAGCTTTATTACCAGTTATGGTTGCAATCCATTTATTATCCAATGACAATTTTGATAAATTTGTTCTTCTCTCTGTGTTATCGTCGCTAAGAACTTCCGAGAGTGCTATATCTTCAGGTTGTAGACCAGCAGCTATACCAGCAATTAGCGGTCCGGCAGAAACTGAACCCCAGCTATGATAATATAATTCATTAGGATACTGTTAACAGAAAGTGGCTAGACTCTCTAGTCGAAGACACGAAGACAAACATTGTGTCAATATATTATTGTTTAGTCGCAGAGTAGGTATATAGGAAATGGCGCTTTTACAATACTTGTTTGTAAATTTGATGAGGAAATAGTATTACCATGCAATTACATAAAATTTTGTACACATACTAATAAAACTCAAATAAACATTCGTACAAAAGTTTATTTGAATTCACTTACTCGTTAAAAGTTATTTATTTAAAATTATAGCAAAAGGCTCATTTTCATTTTACAATAAGCTACTTTGCTGTGAAGAGGGGCGTGGTTTAGCCAACTGAGCACACCATGTAAAATATTTTCAACACGAGCTAGAAGCATTATAAATTTAAGCCAAACAATAATTTCAAGAGAATTATGAAGACAAGGAGTGATGTCAAGGAATAAACAATAGAGTTTTTAAATTAGAAGGGCCATCATATCATGTATTCTGGGAGAAGTGCAATGAATTTGTAAAAACACAAATAAAATCTTACCTTTATGCATGCAACGGAATACAATCATACGGACATAGTCATTTGATTAATTAATTTTTTTATGCGTTATGCAAAAATCTGTGCTGCCTTTAGTAGGCATTAATAGGAAGTAAACAGTAATATTATTAAGAATGAAAATATAGATATGTTTACGCTACAAATACAGATATTGTGTATAAAAATATAAAATCTACTACTTACGCAGTTTTTATAACGCCATTCTCTATAGGACAACTGCTTAGTGGTTTGTCAACTAATCGAGCGGTCTTTGGGTGGTTCGGTGGAAATTCCGAATACATAGCGTTTGGATCAAACACATGTTT
Organism: Atta colombica; assembly: GCF_001594045.1. Lineage (NCBI taxonomy): Eukaryota > Metazoa > Arthropoda > Insecta > Hymenoptera > Formicidae > Atta > Atta colombica. The sequence goes on along the minus strand of NW_017259315.1, from coordinate 838,801 downwards.
GGTAACTTCGTCTTTGTGTTTTGTAATAACATCGCTACGTTTGCAATCAAAGTTTTTAAAAATAAGTCCAATATGTATATTATGTATGCCATATTAAAAAAATACATGATGTATAAAAATTATAAAATTTAGTTTTCATTATTTTATATATTTCAAAACAATCTGATATAATATATTATACAGTTTTGATAATATTTGATATCATTGTTGACATGAAGCATAACTGACACGATTTCATAATAATGTGAATAAGAATTTTATTAATCTTCAATGTATCAATTTTTCTTTAAGTGTAGCGTCATTATTATAATAATTTTTGATTTTTATGAAGAAAAATACATTTAAAAATTGTAACATTTGTGCTCAATAGTATCAAATGAATTTGTAAGATGCTCCTGTTTTCGCAAATTACATATTACATAAAAACAGGAAGATCAATTCTTCAAAACAATATGTCTCGCTGATCGTAAAATTATTCATCTATATTACCAACATATTTTATGAATTGTTGAAGAAGGATCTGTGAGTTCTGAAATGTACGATTTATTGCATTAAGTTTTTCTGATATTCACTGTTTATCATGCTAACATTGTATGCGATTAAATTACTTTATATAAACTTTATTAGATTCAGACCGTTATTTCTTTACACTTTGCATTGCAAAAAATGAGCGAATTTTAATTACATTTAAAAATGTTGAAATAAAACGATTCCCAGCATGGTCGCAAAAATTCTTAAAAGTTGTATACATCCTCCTTTATAATGTGTTCATATCGCAATTACTTTGAATTCTAATCATCTAAACTCTAAAGTAAACATACACTATAGATTTGGTTATAAAAATTATAATAATTATTTTAATTTAACTAAATAATGTTTTTTAAAATTAATTTTTAATTTAATTTAAGTTTATTTAACTCAACTTAAATTTTAACAAAATTAATTAGTTTATGTAATTTTTATAAACAATTTTTATAAACAATTTTATAAACAATTACTCTTATAAGGCATTAACCCTAACTATACACACTGGAATTCCAAAAATCCTAGTATAATATTTGTTAAATCGATTTTTTCATATTTTTGAACTTTTTTTTTTTAATCTATATCTCGAAGCTTAATTCTATCGTCTTTTACACATCATGGACCTGTTCCTTAATCGATTCTCCATCGAAAAAAATTAATTGAAACATGTCTATTTTCATGAAAGAATTACGGTATCTAATATGGATGGGGAGATTCGAGTGTGTATATCAAAGATAGAAAAAAAGAATGCGCATAATTTATTATAAGGTTAATTATATTGGAAAAAATAAAAAAAAAAGTTAATTAAAATAACTAATCTTTAATTTTTAGTTAAGAAAAAATTTAATTTAAAACAAATTCTGGAAAATATTTGTAAAATTGATTGTAAATTTATAATGAATACCATACTATAATCCTTTTTTATAACTATTGGAAAAGAAATATGTTTTTTAAATATAGTGTAGGATTTCTTTTGTTTAATTATATTTTTAATGTGTTACTTTTTTGTTCAGACAGTTGAGTTAAATTGTTTAAATTATATTACTTACATTTGTTCAGGTGTCAAGGTTTCTACATCATCGTGCATATCTAAATTTGTATTAATGGAATAATTGCTAATAACACTTCTCACACTTCTGAAAGGGCGAGTGTTAGTCAATCTACACTCTTTGTTTTCATCCTCTCTTTGGTACATTTCAATACTGCTAGACAACATAAAATGAAGAGTACACTGCAAAATAAAGATAAAATATTCGTCAGATAAAAGTTTATCCAGATCTATATATAAAATATAAAATAGTTTTGAAAACTATTCCCTATTTCTAAACTCTGACTGAGTGAATCATGTAACTTTTTCCTAAGGACGTGAAAAATAAAAAAAAAGTTTTTTTCATACATTAGTATAAGTTTCATACATTAGTATAATAT
>NW_017259315.1:811846-836748 GCF_001594045.1 Atta colombica | reverse complement strand
TATATATATATATATGTATATACATATATATATAAATACATAAAAAATGTTTACTTTTCCATTATACACATTTCCATTATAGAGAAAAGTTACATAATCGATATCCCGAAAATAAATCACTAAAATCATTGAAATTAATATGAAATCGTAGAAATGAGAAATAAAAATGATTAAAATATTGTTAAATATAGTTTAGTATAAATAATACTTTTAATACTAAACTATGAATTCTAAAGATAATTAATAAAAATTTATGAAGAGTAATTAAAAATAACAAAATATAATGTAAAAATATTTAACATTTTTATAGATTTATTCAGAAAAATTAAACATTGAATCATGCTGAAGTACTATTCGAATCCTAAAAATAGTTTTCCATTGCATTTAATTTTTATAATATTTGTAAAGTTATCAGCGATAATATCATAAAATTTTTATAAACACCATTGAGATAAAAGTTATGATCAATCCTTTAGTTGATGAATCCATCCACATCTAGCAAATGTAAAATATATATTATTCAATGAAAAAATTTCAATCAAAAAATATGTAATATTAGGTGTAGTAAAAAGAAATCCATTATTTTTGCATGAAATTGAATGGAAAAATAATGGATTTCTTTTTACTATACCTAATATTAAAACCATACTATATATTACAGCCTTTTTAAATTTACATATTTTTGTCAAATATTTGTTATGCGGCTTTCGCACAATTAAAGGTAATTTAAAAATAACTTAATTAACATATAATTAAAAACTAATTCGAATTGGCTCTTGAAATATTAACACAAATAAAAAAATAGAATAAAAAACGGGCACTTAAGAGCATTAATATGCAGTAATTGGTGCGAATATCATAAATACATTTCAATATTTCAATCGTATCTACTAATCTATTACATAAAATATTAAACTGAACGTTTCAGCTGTATTCAAGCCATCTTCAGTAGTCCCCAATAATAAATAATAATAGTAATAATTATCTATTATTACGTTACGAACATTAGATTGTGAACAATTTCTTAACGAAATAATTATAAGAAAGTGGATCAATTGATACAGATTTTAATATACGTTTCAGTAATATTTTGCTATTATTCATTTTAATTTCAGCAAAAAATTTCAGCAAAAAATCAGGAATATATTTAAAATACTTTAAATAATATAAGTTTTTATTAAGTTACCCTTTCAATGTCGGTTATTATATTGTCAAGAAGCCGGCTAGTTGTCTCGGGAATAAAACGAATTATTTGTACATATTTTTGAGCTTGTACACCTGCTTTATATGGCAATACACCAGACTGCTCGACGACATTTGGATTCTTTACTATTCCATCTTGACGAAATCTACAATTTTTAAAAATATAAATATCAATTATGCACTTTAGCAATCTCAAACCTTGAAATTTATTTAACGCTGTCATGAGAACCATTATTTACCTGTGCATAATTGCAACAGTTAAAGCTCGTAAATCCATATTCTGGTTTTCTATATTCTCGATTTTTTGGAGAATCGCAATTAATGTATTTAAAGTATGAGGCAATCTATTATTTTTCTCTAGAAGATATTTATTTTCATAACATTCTCGAAGTGTTGATGTAATACTTCGATATGTATTTTCTTGTGCGAAAACGCCTGAAATAATATGTATAACGAAAATTAAGCTGTATTGTTTACAAAATTATAAAATTACTCTTATTATACATCTTATTATGTATAATAATAAGTAATATAATATTTTAAATTATATTTATATATAACATATTTTAACTTTTAAATGACTGAACGCCCAATGGACATCATGTATTATCTGTGGTGTTTCATATAGATTTTTAGATAAATAGAATTGTAAGATAAGCATTAATCTTTTTTATAAAAAAGTTTCAAATATTACAGAAAATTAACAGAAGTCATTTTTTAGTTTAAACGCATTTAAACTCAATTTCAATCTGATTTGGTTATAACATCATTTTTAGCATCCAAATATCTAAAAAATTTTATCTTCAAAATAGCAAACGAATTTTTTGTAAACTAATTATCGAAACAATTTTTAATGTATTTAATAATAATAAATGTTTGAACTGTTACAGAAAAAAGATATGTATAAAATTATTTTTTTATATTTTTAATTTGCACAATTTAATTTTGAACAATTTTTATGTTCAATGATATTTGATGAGAAAAATTCTCATGATTCTTATATAGTATATATTTCATAATATATTTAATTTTTAATTTATGAAGTTATTAAAATAAAAAATACTTCAAATTTCTTCAGATTTTATAAGTTTTCTTTAGAAATTATAGAATGAAAAATGTTTTGGAATTTATACACATAAGAATTATGGGAACAACGTAGATTTTCTTAAGCAATCCATTTGGAAAATGTTCAGTATTTTATATAATTAGTAACAAAAGATCTAAAAAACTTTGAGGAATTATAAATTTTATATAAAAAGTTTACAAAAATTAATATGAAGAATTTTGGAAACTTTTTACTGCGAATATTAATATATACATATAACAAAATTAATTGTACATCTCATAAATTAAAATAATAAACTTCTTACTAAGAACAAATAGAATAATCCAGAAATATAATCGACCAATCATTTTGTTGCTGTAAAAGAACAAGAAATGTAGAATTGTTCACTGAATCGACACTTCGTATTTTAATTAATATGTATCATTGTATTGAGAAAAACGGTATTTAAACTTATTTGAAAATCGAAAACTTATTCGCGATTTATGTAAGATATGCTGTCCCTTCGATTTAACAAGATACTACACCACACCTATTTAGAGCATAGTAATATCTACCACCACTATCAAGAGATAAGATATGACATGTATGAGTAATCTACTCCCACTTGTAGAGATGATCCTTGTTAGAGAATATCACTCGATCGCTTGATTAATAATTTCATTAAATTACGAAATAGTATCATTAATCTCATGATATATATGTATTTTGCTATCACAAAATTGCATGTAAAATAAATTTTACAATTTTACATTATTACTTATCCATAGGAGCGTTATGTACTGCTGTTAAGCGATGGAATCAGATAAAAATTTTGTTTTTAAACAAAAGATGGTAACATAGATCACAATTAAACACATGTCGGGTTGACATTCCTTTCGGATGCATTATTTCTACTTGTAATATATATAGAAGCATTTAAGACGCGTATCACAGATCGCGCTTATCAGCGTTAAAGTAGAACGTAATCTTATTATATTTTCACACACATATGCACACTGTGATGATGTGTACGTGAATCATTGAAAAATATATGAATCAGGTAAAACATAAGCGCACGTCATACTGAATTCCGTAAGCGGCAATATCTTGTCATTGAGAAGAAGTTTTTCATACCTTTTTACTTATATTCTATGGTAAGAATTTAACAATTAAAATTGTACTTTACTATTTAAATAAGATTAGTGATTGACGGAGTATTCGATGAAAAAGATTTGTTATTTTCTTTGACGGGAATAAGTTCGAAAGAATCTTAACTACATTTACCAGTAGACGAACTTAAGAAACGTTACGCGAATAATAGAATGTTTTTGCAATACTGTGTATTCAGATACGATAAACGCTAATTTAGTGGAAAGTCGAAACTGCGCAATTTGATTTTCCACTAAATAACAAGAACTTTAACTGTACATCTGGATCTATGGTATTGCCCTAATAATATAACATGCAAAACTATAATCGTCTTCCCATGTTCGTACTGGATATTATTTGTAAAGTATTTGTATAAATTATTTGTAAAAAAATTACACTAAAAATCCATTCTTACGTAAAAATAAAAATAAGAGGAACAATTTCTAATGACCTTGATCTTGACAAATATTTATTTATATTTTGATCAGATTATGATCCTGAAGAAAATTCTTAATTCAAGAGGTTTTAGTTGATTAGACCTTGAGTATAAATGCGTCGGCGATACTGTAACATCCAAGTCGATCATCATAACTCGAAAAGTACTTAATAAAAAAATATTTTGTTATAATGTTTGAAGAACTCTTATAATAAGCTATTAGAATGCAAAATAGGGGTTTCTTCTATTTAAAAAATCGATGTGACCTTGACTTGACTTTGGCGATGCCAATAAAATATAAAATGTCTTGTAAAGTACTAATTTTTTGTATGTATACCTTTGCGGTATGTATACCTTAATATTTTTATATGCAGAATAATTAGAGGAATCATTGTGTAAAAAATCATATAATTCCATTTAAAAAAATGAAGGTAATCTTGAAATCTTCGAAGCATCTCCATCCATAGAAAAACTATTAGTAATATATTGTATCTTTCTTGATGTTATACTTCAATAAATATATTATGTTATATCTCTAAAAATAGTGGAAATATTCTAAGTGGACAGAATTACTGTTCCACTCTGTATATAACATACATGTTACATTACAGTTATATTGTTAAGTGGGAAATTAACATGTACGTTACATGTAACTTGGTGTTTGCTGAGTATGTAACAATGATCATTTCATCTTTGTTTAACATCTTTGTTAATAAACAACAAGGATATAATGATTCACTATGTCACATTAAAGAGAAATCTGACAGTGGACATCCGACCTTTTTTGGTGTACCGAGTTTCAGAGTAATATTTTTGTGATTCTTTTCTATACTATTACGTGAGTTAGATAAGGATAAACAACTTTGATTATTCGACCTTGTAATCTACGTAATAGCATGGAAGAGATTCACAAAAAATGTAGGCATTATCCTACGAGGTTTGATATATGGAAAAGGCAGGGATATTCACTCTCCAATTCCTCTCTGTATCACCTTTATTGTTGTAGCTTCCAATGAGACGCACTCGTTGCGTTTGAAACAGGAATTCAAATCTCAACTTTAGGTTTGTTCGTGTTGCTTGAAAAAAATTTTGAATTTAAAATGAGATAAATTTAAGCGTTGAAAGCGAAGATGCTGAGTGCAAAACGTCTAATAGATTTTCTGTCTCAATTACTTTGCGTTTATTAGATGCAATTGCGAGACGAAATACGTTTGCGCATCTATCATGCGATCGCCTAATTATCCAATAACTAGCTTCAACAATAGGTCTGTTCGCGTTGTTTGAAATCAAAACTTAAAAGGAGATAAATATGTATTTGAATGATGAAAAGAGAGAAAGGAAAGATGCTGGATGCAAAAAGTGCAAGCAAGATCTGTTTCACTCAGTTCGTATTATCAATCATCGCAAATATCGCATTTGCCGCTTCGGCTTTGAACGCTAGTTCGACACGCTGCTGTGGCACCTTTTCGAACCAGCGACTTCGTGCGTTTTATAATCGTTCTGCATATCCCGAGTAGTGCGCATCTTTGGCTCTTAACGTAATCTGCGTTTGGTTTTAGTATCGGACGAAGATTTTTCACGAACGTCTCCCAACTCATTCTTCCAGAAAGAGAAAGAGAAGAAAAATCGCTCTTAGAAAAATTCCCATCGCGAGAAACATTTCCGTCAACGACTTAACATGTTCATGGTAAAAAGATTTCGTGAATTCTAAAAAACGAGCGGTTGCAATCGATGTCCTATTCCACGTTTACTATAGCCTCTTTCATCTGTCCGCTTTGATTTCGTCTCGTTAATAGAACATCGTGAACACAGAATCGGGATGACTGCTGTAAGTGGAGTGGATCACATTGCGACCTGCTCGAAAAAAGAAGAGATTCGAATGTCTGGATTACTACGATGCTTCATTGTTTTCAGACCGCTGTAAGAACTGTCGTTCGCCGCTCGTTTTCCACATCTAAATGGGCAACAGCACAGCAGGTGATTTATTCCGTTTAAAATTAACAAAAAACAAAGAAACGGTTCTGTGGATGTCACAGAAACTCCGCGAACATTTCCACGTTTATCGATAATTCTTCCTTGCTCTCCCTTTGCCCTTCCCGATTCAACTTTTCTCTCGCGTACGATCATTCAAAGAAGTAGAAATCTGAAGGACATGAAAGGTCATTCACTTATATCTCGGTGTTCTTTCATAAAAATTCCTGTGAATTTGCTAGATGACCGTGCGAGATGCTTTGAACTCGGCCTTGGATGAGGAGATGGAAAGGGATGAAAAGGTATTTCTTCTCGGCGAAGAAGTAGCTCTCTATGATGGTGCGTACAAAGTTTCTCGGGGACTCTGGAAGAAGTATGGGGACAAACGTGTCATTGACACGCCGATCACAGAGGCTGGTTTCACAGGCATCGCGGTTGGAGCAGCTATGGTATGTGTGGAATAATTTTTATTGAGCTTTGTTATTGTAACAAGTTAATCTTTGTTTTATTTATTGCATTTTTATTAGTATATATTCCTCTATTTACACGTATATTTCATTTTCTAGGCCGGCCTGCGACCAGTCTGTGAATTCATGACGTTTAATTTTTCGATGCAAGCAATCGATCACATCATCAACTCTGCTGCCAAGACGTTCTACATGTCTGCAGGTAGAGTCAATGTGCCAATTGTATTTCGTGGTCCCAACGGTGCTGCCGCAGGTGTAGGAGCTCAACATTCGCAGTGTTTTGGTGCCTGGTATAGTCATTGTCCCGGTTTAAAAGTAGTGTCACCCTATAACAGCGAAGACGCCAAGGGTTTGCTTAAAGCAGCCATTCGAGATCCTGATCCAGTGGTGGTGCTCGAGAATGAAATATTGTATGGTGTACAGTATCCTATGTCTGATGAAGCTTTATCCAAGGACTTTGTTTTACCTATCGGCAAGGCCAAAATAGAACGAGCGGGCAATCATGTAACATTGGTAGCACACTCCAAAGCTGTCGAGGAGGCTCTGGAAGCGGCCAATGAACTTGCTGGAAAAGGAATCGAAGCCGAAGTGATTAATCTACGTTCTCTCAGACCGTTGGACATGGACACCATCATACAGTCTGTGATGAAGACGAAACACCTGTTGACAGTTGAACAGGGTTGGCCACAGTGCGGCATTGGAGCGGAAGTCAGTGCAAGAATCGCCGAGAGTATGTTTCGTTTAACCTATAATCTATAATTACTGTTCCATTCAACTAACAAGATGAAGATCCTTCTTAATTTTATTGATACCAACAATTATATAGTTTTTCAATGCGAAGAACATGTTTAATCTTCGATTGACTTTATGTTATGTTTTTTACCGTTTAGACATATTTTGTAAACATTGATAATGATTTGATCGTGATCAAAACGTTGTTGTTGTTAGCTGGCATGTTATTTCAAAATTAATTTATTAAGACTTTTACTTATCTCCAATTTTTATAGGCCAAAAAAAAATTTTTGGCTCGTAGCCTTTTGCCTTTAACTTGTTATAATCTATAATCTATTTTCTATTTTACACTTGTATTGAATTTATATTTTAAATCAACTTTAGATAGTTTAAATTAAGATAAAATATTACCCTGGTTTGGATAATATTTTTCGTAATAAGTTTTTTTTAGTGTTTTAAGATACTTATTAGTATAATTATTAAATTGATGATCAGTTTAATTTGTATAAGATCAGAAAAACAACACATTACAAATCAAATAAAGGTTAAGAGCTCAATTCAGTTATTTTAATAAAATGAATTTCATGTTAAACAAATGTTTAAACAAATGTTTGAACTTTTGCACGAAGTCATTAATAATGTTACAAACAACTAGTAATTAAAAGATACAAAAATTAAAGTCGCATACAACTCAGAAATTCAAAAATAATAAAATATCAAAGTCGAAATCCAAATTCAATTTAAATCAAGGAATTAACATTAATATAACTTAGGTTAGATTTTCCGTTGTATCACATTTAAATGCGCGAACTTTAGGCGGTATGATTCGATAACTTTAAGTGTTTATCATTCAAAAACAACTAAAACCTCGATATTTTGGTATTAGAATTTTTGTACCAAAATGATGTCAGAAATCTACCCTCAAACATTGTTACGGTCTTTATCGAATACTGTATAATTTGTTATTTCAGCTTTAGTTTATTTGCGTTTCAAATCTGGCACGCAGTTTATATAACTGAAAGATGTATTTAGAATTTATATATAAATATTATTAAACAAGAGAGAGAGATCTAGTTTTGATCATATTGGTTCTTTCTCAAGCTTTTTTTACTTATTTGAGTTATTCATGTAATAGTTTAAATTAACATATAATTTAAATTAAAATTAAGTTTTAAACGCATTGTATACATAAAAGATTAGTAAAGTGCAATTTCAAAGCTATATAATTTAAATTGGTTCTTATCGATTTTATTTTCATTTATTTATTCTCGACAGTGCGTAACAAAATTATTTTTTTTCCAGGTGAAGCCTTTTATCATCTTGACGCACCTGTCATTCGCATCACGGGAGTTGACACCCCTATGCCATATGTGAAATCGCTGGAGATTGCGGCCTTGCCACAGATCAAAGACATAGTGAACGCCGTTAACAAATTGTTAAGAGTCACACAGTAGTCAATTGTATATGAATACTTAGGTGAAATTATTATATTTTTACGATTTTCCTGACACGCCAATTTTCCTATTCCCATCTGCCACACCTCTACAGTACACAGTGTACCTCGTCCAATATTGTGTTGATATTATATAGAAGACTGGACATCTTATCATTGGATATCTCATCTGGGAGGATTCCGATAGCGCACATCGTTAATTGGCCAATTTAAAATATTTTCATTGGTAAAAAATTACTAGCGGATGTGAGTGGATGTATGCTTTCGCATATATGGGCACTAATGGGACCGTCCCCATTTTATAAGTTTTATTTGTAACAATTCTTTCTACAAGAAAGTATGTTTGGACATTTGGAGATGTACACTGATTATAATGTATAAATGAGGTTAAGCATGTGCTTCTTGAAACTAGCACGAAATATGTGCGATGTGTATTCTGTACATTGATATATGCGATATTAATAATGTTATTAGACAATGCGATAATAAATGTAAATATATATATAAGAAAGAATTAGTAAGAATAAGTCAAAATTTTAATATATAAATAGTGCTATTTTATTTGAAATATCCAATTGTTATCATCAACGAATGTGCAATAATTGAAACATTTAATTTATTTTATTAATATTCATATTGGATTTGAATAAATTGAAGTTAACTTTCAATTGAATATATGACGGCCACGTTCAGCAAAAATCGGCGTTTAGTAAGCACTTCGCGTAGATTGAATTACTCTTTGATCTAAAGGCGCGCGCGCGCGCGTGTGTGTGTGTGTGCGTGTATGTGCGCGTGGGTGTGTGTGTGTGTATACACATACGCACACATAATTCTAGCTCACAATAAGCGAAGAAACTTCCAACTATTGCAAAATAAACATTTTGCTGAATATGGCCAATTATAATACAAAAAGATATACCGAGCTACTGCCATATTTATACGAACTGCCTTTCACTTTGTAGAATTTCACATCGCGCACATTCAATTAAAAATAGCAATAATAAGAAAATGTTGACAGTGCAATATGCATTATTACATATGTATGTCTAACTGCACAATTATACGCAGCATATAAGATGCATAAATCTGTCTATCATTTATTACAGAAAATTAATAAATATTAGTAATACATAAATTATTAATCCTATTGTTTACTTATACCTTCTAAGTGTATATATCCTCGCGTCACGATTTTTAAGATACTTCCAATGAATTGACACAAAATATTCCCAACAAAAATTTGTTGATTTCTAATAAAGAATCAATTACATAAAAATTTCAAATTGTTCATTTTAATAAAAAAAATCGAAATCAAATTATATTTTTCTAAATCAAATTATATATTTTTCTTTCTATAGTTTATACATAAAAAGACAAATTCGATAGTATTATACATTTTGATTATTTGATCTCAAGATGTTTCAATTAATGTACTTATAACATAATCCATGAATCTGTCGTCAATACTTAAAGCATACCGATGAATTTATCTTTTTATGTATTACAAGAATGTGGAAAGAAAAATATATGGTTCCATTTTAAAAATATAATTTAAGTTCACTTTTTTTTATTAGAAAATGAACAAATTTGAAATTATTCTTAAGCAATTAATTCTTTATTAAAAACCATTTTTATTAGAAATATTTTGTTTTCAATTCATCGGAAGTATTTCAAAACTGGTGGATTTAAGGAACATCTTGTATATTATTAACATATATATATATTAATTTTTTTCATTGATAATTATGTATGATACATACGTAATAGACAACATGTCACTACAGTCATGTAACGTTCAAATGCATCTCTTAATTCGCCTTCTCTGTGATAAACATTGAATAATTAATATTTCTTAAAATTCCTAATATTTAAATCTTATTCATAATATTAATTATTACGAGTCCTACCTAAGTACATCCATGTCAAGAGCACATTGTGTATAGACGGCTAAGAAATTCCGTAGATCGGAATGTGTCCAATTGACTTGTCGCCAAGGTTCAATACATCTCTCCACCAATTCCAAAAAGAAAAATCTCAATTCTCGTGATCTATGCAAGTTGCATCCAATACAGAGAATCGCTCTCGAATACGAACGGAAGTTTATATCCAGTTCTTGATAAGATCGATCGAGAAGCATTGGTTTGAGCTTAAGGCATACTAAACTGGAATATATCAATATATACTGTTATTTTTGTAATTTTTATAACAAAGCATAATTTGTCATTTTATGTATGATATAATATACTGTTTGTGATGTTTATCATTTTCTAGAAGAATTCTGCATTCTGATAATTCCTGTAAGAATTCCCTGTCCAAGTCCGTATCAAAATATTCGGATCCGACACATCGATATGTCCACGACGACATCATACTATTAGCACAATGATATAGATCAGGAAACGTTAAAAACTGTAATTTTCTTTTATTCATTTCAAATCGCAGGCATGCTATAAACACCACTGCAGCGTATCGTCTGCAATTAAAAACAGTTTGGTTATATAAATGATGTTTATTATAATTGGATTGTGCATTCATAAACACACAAGCTACAGTTTCTAAAAGGAATTATATATGATACATACTTAGCAAGATCCTCAGAAAGTAAGAAATGTTGTTTGATATTGGTTGCAAGAGAGCCTGGCAAATCTTCGACAGTTTTAAATACCCTTTTCACATTGTCGTACTGTCTTCTACAGCTCTTCAACGTAATTCCTGTCTTTTCCGCTACCTCGTCCATATCCTTTCTACTTTTGGATGTTATCTTTTTTCCTAGTAACTCGCGTATAACGACATCATCAAATTCGTAATACCTGAAATAAGTAATTATTTATGTCAGCATCAGGAAATTATTAACACTTTGGAGTTGGTGTAAGTTTATTGGACCTATTCAATTATATTCCTACGAAGTTGATGGTAGGTCTATTGGACCAACTGTATTGTAATGACTGTTTGGCTAACAAAGATTTTAATGGATAAAATTAATTTAGCTTTCTTTGTGAAGTAGTTTTAAGATTAAAAAAAATACGTTATCATATTTAAAACTTATTTAGTTCTAAATTCTTACATTGATTTTTGTAACAATTGTCATTTCGTACAATACAATGTCAAACAGTTCAACTTTCTTTATATTACATCTATGAATTTTTAAACTATTTTTGTTAATATACTTAATATTCATTCTTTTTTATATTATTATATTTTAAATGTTATTTTGATTCCTTGAAATTAATAGAAATTAATTAATTTTTTTTAGTCAATATACACTACATGGAAATAAAATAAAATAGTAATATTTGTAGCTACAAAAATAAATAAAATATAAAGTTTCATTGTAGTTTGTATTATATTTCTATACTGAAGAAGATTCCAATCCAAGAATCAAAACATTTTATTTTAACTTCATTTGACAAGTACATTCCAATTAAATGCAAATTGTATTATTAGGAATATATAATTTATGTGCCAATATTTGCGGAAATATAGGCTTTTTTCTATTAAATTAAATGAATCTCTTGGATCTCCAGTGTCAGTAACAAATTGTTACAAATTTTGGCATCGGTTTTAAAGAGTTAATAATCCCACAATCTAACATACATAAGAATTTACAGCGATCATTCTTATTTCTGTGCTGATAAAAGTTAGAAAGTAGCTGAAACATACATTATTTAATAATTTAATGTTAACATTGTTAGAAACATCAATGGTTTAAAATTAAATATTTTGCACTGCTTACAGTATCGGTTTCCACTAGTCCTAATTTCTTTTATCAATTATTTTTCATATTTTGAGTTATAATTCGATAATTTGATTAGAAGGTTGCATTACGCATATTCTTACATTTCTATGAGCATTTGACTGGTCTGTGGTTCGATTTGAAAGGCTAGCTGCTCACTGGCGAGTTTCGTAGGAGTGTGAAGCAGTTTCTCGAGCAAAGCATAGGTACGATAGTGATCGAGGATGTCAGATGCAACCAGTTCGATTGGCGCATTGGTCTGCTGACAAATTCCTCGTTGATGTAAAATGTTAACTGCGTCACTAGCTAGAAAAAAGCATCCATTAGACTTAAAGATTCAAATAATTTTTCGTGCAGATAAAATCAATGGAGGCTGTTATTTCCTCCACTCACAAGTATGTCCGTCGACCCACAGCTGATAGATCTCGGGATCAACCAACGTGTAATTGCTAATAAACACGTCCACTTCGGACAGCATATTGAGGTTATGTTTGCGTTGTTTCGTTATGCAATCGATGACAAATGCAAGATCATCCCGAAAATCACGCTTATATTGTTTCTTAACGAGAAAGTTAACTTAAAATAGGGATTATTGTCACGTTTTTATCTTAAAAATAAGAGAATTTGGTAATTATTTAGATAAGCTTCCTGCAGCTCAAAAATCAACGAAATTAAGCTTACTTGGCACATCTTTGCATAAAACAAAGAAATCTGGCAGAGAAAAGCTTTACTCTGCCTCGCGTCTGAGATGTTAATCATTAAAATTCACTACTATTTAGGTTAGGAAATCTGTCAGCCACGAAATCCTCAACACTGCGATGCGACAAGTAGTCTATTTTTTGTTCCTGCACTAGATTGAACTAGCACTCTCTTTCTCACTTTCAACAAATAATAAATATATACCTATCTTATTTCAAGTTCCAAAAGTGTACACTACAGTTCAGCTACAGAAAACAGACCTAAGGACAAGCTGCGATCACAACACAACAGACACATTTAAGCTGGACAAAGCAGATAGATTGCTCACCGAGCGATTGATTGTGATTGGTTGGATCTATAAGGAACAACCAATCGTGTTTATTTGTTTGGGCAGATTAACCGCTTTATCGACTTGAACGCGTTCATTTTCAATAAGCGCGAGCTGGATCTGTCGTAGGTTCCGCATTTAATTTTTTAATAAATTTTACTAAGTAAAGGAGTGAGTGTCGAGCCATTTCTACATCCATATCAGGCACGAGACTGAATTTTTTGTGGGTCATGTTAGATTTTTTTTAAGTGATTATGGCATGGCAAAGTATTGTGGCGCGCGCTGGCCATCCAGCTAATAAGATGACTTTTATTTCGGCCCATAAATTTAGTCATTAATAACTTATCCTCGACATTTAGACATCGTTATGACGTAATTATGTCAAATTTTATTGACATTAATTTTATCATAATGACATTGGCACATGATGTAGAAATGATATTTAGTAGTATAGTGGCGCTGCCATAGATTTCTACCAGAGTATCTTCTTAATTATTTTTTTAAAGTTAAAAATAATTCTTTTTATTAATGAAAACAATTATTTTCATCTTAAAACAATTTTTAACTTTATCATCAAAAAAATTTTGATAAATTCACAAATTCGCTTTTGTGACGCGCGCGCGCGCGCACGCACGCACACACACACACACACACCACACACACATACCAACTAAATTATAAAATTTAACGTGAACTTTCGTGAATTTGGAATATTATTTCTACAGTTCATACTTAACTCTTATTACTCGAATATCTTCCTCCAGCATTATTATTCGCGAGTAAATTTGAATTAAAGTCATTCGACTTCACAAGATACAGAGCTGCTGAGTGAAAAGATCATACGATGTTACGTGGTGATACAATCCAACCGCATACCAGCGTTTTATCGGCGGTGCATTATTTTCATTTTTCCGCCATAATCTCTGCTTAATTAAAGTAATCGTCGGACTTTGGAGCAAAATAATATGAACGTATGCGTGTGCACGTACGCATGCACACATGCGTGTATGCATGCACATGTATATGTAAATACGTCCACCGACCGCAATTCCGCGCGATTGATTGACAGCCGGCGAAGTGTAGTAGCAGCAAGCAACAGCAACAGTAGCGATCGAAATTGCTACTGCACTCGCTTCGCGCAGACGCAATTAATTCGCGGCGAGACAATGTCACGTAACGTTAAACTCGTTACCGTGAGGGAAACGCGCGTTAACCGGCTACGACTGCCAACGACGAGCAGATAAATATTGTAATGCCGTAACAACCTGGCGGAACGCCGGATTCATCTTGACTAAAATATCGATCGGTGGTATAGAATGATGAAACAATGATTTCCGTCCTTGTTACGGATTAACAAGATGCAGAATACGCATGACGATGGGAATATTAAAATTTGAAGATTTTCCAGGAATAAACTTTGTTATTCGAGGCACGGGTAGAAAAGGAAAATAAAATGTCTTTGACTTGTCAAGCGTCTCATTATTCCGAATCTTGCGTGCCTTATTAATTTACAAGTTTTCATCAGTCTGTAATAAAGTTTTTAAATCGTAATTTATTAAAATGTGTATTTTGTGTATATTTTTAAAGTAATCAAATAATTTTAAAGTAATCAAATTTAAAATAATCAAATGATAATTTTTAATGATAATATTTAAATAGAACGAAGTTTATCTAAGAAAATATTATATTATATTATATATTTTTAAACAAAAATAAGATGTAAAATTTCGCAAAATATAAATTTTATTTATTAGTTGAACAAAAAGACATTTCTTTGTATGACGTACTCTTTTTCTCTATGTAAATTAATTATCATATTTTGCATTACAATAAGAGAAAGTTACATACAGTTTTCTACTATTATTGTGTATATTTGAAATATGTAAGTTCGCTCGATATGAGTTATTAAGACATGTAAATGTCTTAATAAATAATTAAGTACTCAATTCTCCTTATCTCTACGCACAAAGTGGAACTGTAGATTTCGCACTTTCCTTGTTTCCTTAAATAAACATGTATACGAACAATGTAAATGAAGAATAAAGAAAAGAAATTTTTATCTATATATATATATATTTATTAGTTTATCAAATATCGCATTCTTATGTTATAAACTTAAATTTTATTATCAATTGTACTCTCTTATTTCTATCTACAACTTTATTGCACACTTAGCAAAAAGAATGAGGTTTATTAAAAAAAAACATGGTAGAAACGACGTTATTAAAGATTTAAAAACACACATGTCGTATTTTGTGTTCAGTGTAAATATTAGTTCATCTTCTGCATCGTGTTGCACAATATTTAGCCATTTTGCGTTTTTATTTTATAATTCCATAGAAACTAGTAGATTATTTTGGCGTATACAGTAATTATAACAAATGAACAGGACATTCAATGTTTAGCAACAGTATTTATCCTAATTAATATTAAAATATTAATCTCTCTAAAACGTGTTTTTTAATAGAATTACTTCATTTTTTTCAACGAATTTTTTTTAATGAAAGAGGAAATATTGTATTATTGATATCATTAATGTTTGGATGTTCATTTCATCAGGATTATAAAGATTAAATATTTTTTTAAACGGAGAATGAAAATTCAACACGGAGATGCAATGAAAGGCAATGCAGGCAAATTCATATAAGTAGAGATTACACTATTTCGTCGCTGTCACCAAAGATATACACTTGCTTTACGTAGAATCGCGGTAACTATTATTTCCCTGTTGCATTTAATGTCGCTAACGGACATACTCGGTTTCGATCCTGCGGTACGGTGCTACCCATTGTCTCTCGCTCTGCCTAGTTGTTTTCTTTTCTACTTCCTCTTTCCCAGCTCTTCACTCTTGCACAGAGTCCTCCACTTCACTATCTTCTCTTCATCCCCTTTTACCTCCCTTCCGCTCTTTACGTTTCCTCTTTCTCCTGTTCTTCCTTCTCTTCGCAGCTACCGCTCGACGTTTCTGTGTCTGTCTCCCGGACGGAGGAAGGAAACGCTCCAGGAAATTCATTTGCAGAGACGTGGCACCGTACAGCAAAACACGAATGATATATTTACATGGCGCCGAGAGAGAAACCGACGAGATGGATTTACTCGAGAAAGGTTTATCGAGCGTTACGCGAAGAAGTGGGGAGAGAAACGTGAAATGTATTTTTTGAGAAAGAAACGCGCTAATTCACTCTCGAAGCTGTGCGGAAGTACGTCTATATAGTTTTTACTTCCGTCCGCCTCATAAATTCTTCCGTTTTCGGATGTGGCCGAAAAATGTGACTTATTTCGATGCAACGATGGATTTTATGTCTCCAGAACGCGATTTGATGCAAATATCTTTATAATACCTAATGTTGAAATTTTAGATCTATACTGTGTCTAATGAAAACTACACCATGGTATTAATACTTCGGCCACATTCCAATATACACTGCCACTAAAAATCTATAGTGTACATTTATTATAAATTTTCAGTACTGACAATATATATTGGAACACGATTGTGAACTTCAGTTGATATGTACATATAAAAACAACAAAGGAGATATCTTTCTAAAACCTTGTTTTTAAGAAGTAATTAATTAGTAATTTATTATAACAAAGACTATAATAAATTATACATTTCTCAAAATTATTTTATTTAAAAAATAACAATTAAAATATATTATCTTAATAAAATAAGCGAAAATAAAAAATATATTATTTAGACACAAAAAACATTCGTACAGTCAAGAAATTTCTAAAATCACGAAAGAGTGTCATTTTTATGAAGTTTTTTTGTTTATATTAAGATGGAACGTATTCATTATTAAATTGTTAATTAATACATTAATAAAGTGTTGTTAATTAATAAACTAATAAATTGTTAATTAATGTTTATTTTCTACAAATAAGACTTTTGAAAGTTTCTCCTGTACGAATACTTTTTGCGTTCATTATATGCAATAAAAATAATGTACGATATACATATATTAACAAATTTTATGTCATTAAAATTATGCGTGAATATACTTGACTAAATATATAGCAGGATTAATTTAGAGAAAGAATTAATTTATTTGAAGAACTATATATCTCTGTAATGAAAAATTTTATCACGTCAGCTTAAAAAAAATAAAAGTTTTGTAATATATTTTTAAAAGTTATATCTATTATTGTATTATTGTATTATTCCGAATTAAGATTGATTAAGGCAGCTTGAAAGAAGTTTATGATAATTGAAATACCGTAAAAAAATTCATCTCGTCGATTTTTTTCACATATCTTAACATATCTTAGCATTTGAATGCAAAGAAAATCAATTAATTTTTCACTTATTTCGTGTTAAATGTGAGATACAATTTTCATACGAAGAAAATACGTCAATATCAGGCTGCGTTTTATTATTCCGAGAATTTTCGACAGAGTCAAGCCACTCCGTCGTTTATTTTGACATGTCAATTACTATCGGAGATTAACATGTTATTTAATAATATACACTACTATATAATTACACGTAATTATTTCTAGAGTAATCATTATTGCATTATATTGTTTGCTTTAATCATGCCCGCGAGCTAACTGTCAACAAAAAGATGACGACATTTAATTCTATTTTAGCAATAAATAAAATTTACGAACTTATCGATGCTTATCACACTTTCTTAAACTAAATGCAAACCTGGATCGCGATACAATAGTTTCGGATTGTGCATTATATAATGAGAAAATACTGTACGGCTTCTAGCGAGTTTATTGTATTGTCGGCTCTATCTCAATTGACATTATATCCTCAATATTTATCACATAATTTTATTATACGGTTCATTTCTCAGAGACACAAAAATTATGATGTGCAAAGTTCAATGGCAAATTTTCTTATTATAGCTAAACACATCTTTTATGGATGTTTGATGTCAAATGATTGAACAGATTAAAAGCAATTAACTTGATTGATATAATCCGTTCATAAATGTTATCTTAGTGATATAGTATGTATTATTTATAGATTTCTCGAAATGTGATGATAATTTGAAACTGAAAGTGTTATCTGTCACCCAGGTGAGAGGCCGAGTTTGAGAATATTTTCCTGCAAAAACACTTCTCTTTTTCTATATGTTTTCATAAAAAATTATTATAAATTAGAAAATATAATATAACTTTCACTACAGATTAACATATATTATATAAATCATATCGCATCACTGAAAGATAATCAGTCAGAATAATCTATAATCTAAGGATTTTTACATGGGGTCAGGGTATCTTCGATTCACATTAAAAATGACTTTAGAAGCTGCTTCTATATATTGGGTTATCCGGAAAATTTGTGCCGATTTTGAAGGAAAATTGAATTTTTAATTTCATTTATTGAATTTAAATCTTTTGCGGCACGAACTTTCCGGACAACCCAATAATTTGCAAATCACAAAACGTAGACGCAGAATGAGTTGCGTTTATTTTTTTATTGCGTGCAGTTTTCATCTGCGTATATCTTGCCGTGATCATCATTCTGCGTCAGCATTACGAACTACGTTTTGCGATTTGCAAATTATATAGAGGCACCCTTACATAGTTAGCGCAACGTGAGCACGCGCGGTAAAGTTCATTGTCGAAATTGCCCGAAAGGTCTTTCGCTATCGACTTCCTAGAACGGCGGGTAAATGCGGGAGTGTCAGTATTTACGCTAAAATACGTAACGAGCTCTCACCACGCTTCGGCTCACCTTAATTTCCCCTGGCACCGCAAGCGTTAGCTCGAGTCGATCTCGTGGCTTGGGCAATCAACCTAAAGATTCCAGGTTTCAGGAACACACCATTGTTGTATCACGCAAGCTCGTATTTTGTTGTATTATCGAAAGAATATATGGTTTATCAACTGTATATTCGTTTTCACGATTGATATACAAAAAGACAATAGGTATAAATAATTTTTGCGACTTGAATCGTTCGAGGCAAGCGCATTTTATTGAAATAAGTGATTATTGATATCGTCTTCTTATCAACATAATTCGCACACGTGAAAATTAATTTATTGCGCGTGCCTTGGGGAAAATAGTATGTTTATTGAGAATTTATAAGAGGCTAAAATGTTTCATTTAAACTTTAAAACATTTATTGAATTGTTCCCAATTTTAATCCAATTATCCTTTAAATTTTGTTAATATTCCGAAAACACAACACACTTTCCGAATATCTATCAAATATAGTCATGAACATATAGTCTTGAACAATTCCATGTTTAAATTTTCACATCTCATACAACAATTTAAATATGTTTTAAAGCTCAAATGAAATATTTCATTCAACATTTGAGCAAAGTTTTTATAAATTTTCTATAAACATACTATTTTCGCCAGCGTTCCAAGAATATTACGTTTCTGAATTAAATTTAGATACAAAACCAAAAATTGTACTGTTAAAACATAAGTACATTCCATTTACTTTTGTCACGAAATCTAATGTTAGGAACTTTCTTGTAAGAAATCGTTTCACTAGAATATGTGTAAAAAATTTAATAATGCTGCGCCCATGGTATAAAAATATAAGATATTCCATTTCCAATAATGCACAGTCGTCATGGCGGCTGCACGAGCAGAATATTTTTTTTGTGAAACATTCTATTGAACTGTAATTAATGACGCAATCTTGAATATTTAAATTATATTTAAGATACTAGTAGCATCCAAATTGACGATCTAATTCATTTTGGGAGATTATTATTTTTCGGTTTGATTGTGTTGCAAGTTTGAAAGTAATCGGTACGCAGTCATATATTTGAAATAAATTTACTTAATGCATATAGATGTATTATATATTTTCCAGCCTCTACATTACGTACCGTAATTAATTCTGTTACATACAAGGATGACCTGTCACAATTGTCGAGAACCGATTCAATTTTCCTTGAAATATATTAAACACAAAAATCTAAATCTAAGATACATTTTTATATCGATATTTTTTATACCGGTCCAATTTAAAATTTAAGATGAAACAATCTTTTAAAACTTTGTATTTGATTCAAATCAATTAGCAACAAAACGGTGAAGTATATAGAAATATATAGCGTTTTAACAGAACTTTTATAATTTTTATATATTTAATAACTGTGTAGATTTTTCAAAAATCTAGTGTTTAAAAACTATTCCCATTTCCATTTCCAAGTTTTGAGAGGCTGTTTTACCTCTGAGGAATGTGCGATCTCCCGATTTGCTAAAAATTGATTTTTGCAAAAAGATTACTTTGAAATAGTTCTTTTGTAAAAAAGAAGTGATTCTTTAAAAAGATCGATTTAACAGAAATCTCTCTCATTTAGTTAGAAAAATCCATTTTTCGTAAAGATTGATTTAAAATCGCTATTATTGTTTGGGAAGATCGATCTTTTGTAGAAAGTAGTAATCGAAACATCCCTAGTTTTACCTTTTAAATCTCAAATTAGGCCGATATAAAAAAAAATACGTGCCTCTTAGATTTTTGTGTTTAACAATATATTTCAAGAAAAATTGAATCAGTTTCGAGCAGTTGTGACGCTTTTTGTTTTTTGATATTTTTTTCATTATAATTTTCTAAGTATAAAATGTTTAGCCAGCAGATGTTTGTTAGATGTTTGCAACATGCTTTCAAATAGTATAATATCAATAAAACTTTTCATAAACAATGTAATCATCGAAACCCTTTACAAATAAATATAAGTTTGAGTAAGACGGACCACGGAGTAAAATGATCCATTTACTAAATCTTATTAGTAGTTATCTTCTGTTGAATGAACATAAGTTTGGAGTTTTCGCGAAAATGTAGCAAGATGGAAAATTATGATTCACATAATATCGAAATACAGACAATGAAATACAGACAAAACTGCCGAATAATATAAAAAGGCATTAATTATTTGTAGATGTTTTACGAATCGATAATTTCATTAACTCTATAATGGTAGAATGGGGTTAAAGCGTCTCCAGACTATATGACTAATGTTCGCCACATTAGCAAATATCATACACACACACATGACATCTATATTGAATATAAATCAATATTTGCGAATGTATGCAAAATTGATGTAATATTGGCTATATCGTTTAAAGGCATCTTTAAATCACCCAATGGCTTTGTTAGCCTAAGCGGTTTTTTTGTTTTACTTTTTTTGTTTTACAATTATTTAAGTCGAGTAATAAACTATATTGTATTTTTTTCATTCATAAATAAAAAAACAAGTTTTATATTATTTAATTATTTTAGTCATTTTATACACTAATTAGATAAAAATTGATTAAAACAGAGCACCAAATTGAATTCGACCTTACTTTCCTAGAAACGTTCTAAAAATCACCATTATCATTACTTACACACACACACACACACACACACACATACACACACACACACACACACACACACACAACACACGCACGCACGCACGCACGCACGCACGCACGCACGCACGCACGCACGCACGCACGCACACGCACGCAAAAATAATTAAAGGATTAATTATTTATAATGCAACACGATAGAAAGTGAACTCGCGTGATGTGACAATAGCGTGCCCCTATTTTTAATCACCTATCTCGAAGCAGCGATCATTGCTTCGTTTTCATTGATTTCTTCATGTTCATATCAAGATGAACGGATTTTGTGAGCATTCAACCAAGTTCAGTTTTACAACAATTAACGAGCAAAAGTCTCGGACGAGATGACATAGATGTTGATTCTCGTCTTCTTGGCATCACCAACGGTTGTGATTCTACTCACCCTCTGCCCTTCGGGGCAACGGTATCACATGCAACCACAAGCTTCCACTACCATGTTTGGCAATGTTTTCTGTGTGATCGTGTTGTTCGTATCAATGTAAAGTAGCTGGAGCGGGGCGAGTTGCGTTGGCGAGCAGCATGGCACTATCTTGTTCTTTTGTTGTCCTCCATCCTTAGTTAACAATTTCTGCAAAGAGAAACGATGTTTTTATGCTTATTAATTCGCAAAAATCACAATTTTTTATCAATAGAATGAGTTTATGATTAATACAATTTCATTTTTAATAACTTCATTTTTAACAGTCTAAAATTTGATAGTCCTAAAGAAATATAAGGCTTCAAATTATCATGTTACAAAATTGTTATATACTATTTATAAAATAATAAATATATTGAAATTTATAAATTTTTTTTTAAGTGTATGTTTGATACCTATATGATATTTTATACAATATTTTATTTTGTAATAATAAGAGGAAGGTCATTGATATATCAATATACCATTTTGTTTTTAGACAATTTAATTTAATTTCTTAAAGCTAAAAATAAAACTTTAGAAATATAAGTATAAACTAGAAAGTGTCTTCTAATATTACAGTGGCTTTTATATATAATAAGTACTATTTGTAATTTTGCAATAATTAATTTTTTTATGAACAAAAATAAGCGTCTGACAAAATGGAATCCAAAACTGACAGAGTAGAAGCAGTAATATCTAGTACATAGATGATTTTAAAATTAGCTAGATAAAGATAAAAAATTGGAAATTTATCTTAAATAAGATAAAGATATATCATTTTATTTTATTTATCTAGATAATCTAGATAAATTTATCTAAAAATTAATCTAAAAATTTCCAGGTAATTTCATTTTTATTTTTATTTTTAAGACAATTTACAGTTTTTAACTGTAGAAATTGCAATAAAAAATTGCAATAAAAAATTGTATAAAATTATACAAAAATTATATATAAAATTATAGAGTAGAATTGGATTGTCAAACATGTTTTATCTTCTGAATTATCCGACCTCATTATCAAGTTTTCGTGATGATAGTGCATGCTCGAAAATATCGCGTATAATGCTGTTATCACTAGACTTCAATAACGAGATCAAATAAGCCGGGAGATGAAAAAAAAAATAAGCCGAGTGAATCTATTCACACTTTTTTATTCATAAATTTTTATTGTGTAAGAATAGTTTTTCAAAAATATTATCGGACAAATTACACATGTCGAGATACATAAATTTGTTGCACAAAACTAAAAATACGCTTCACTGGTACTGATGACAAAGACATGTTATATTAAAAAAACATAATTTTTTTTTACATTTGGATAAGAATGAAGGCATCTTCATTTTTCTTCTTTTTAATGTTTGAATATATTGAAGAAATAAAGCAACAACAAGGGAAAAATATCAGGGCGTTCGAACCGAGGTCTGCTCTCCATATTGGTAAATTTTCGTCCTGCCACCAAGCCACACAACCCTGACACTAATAACTTCTCTTTTGTGTCTATTTCTAAATTTCTTACATTTATCTCGTTTTAAATGCAAAAATTTTGAGGAATTTCCAATAATTCAAATCTAATATTTAACTTATTATCCTATGTTATTAATTGCAACGAAATGTAATTAAATGCCACTCGGCCTCATGTAGAAACGAATGCTTTCCGTTTTTAGATCTGTGCATTTTCTGTCACTCGCGCGAAGTGATTGCCGCCACTTAGAGTGCGGTCCACTCATCCAGTTGCATTACAAATGCTTCAAAGTGTTTGATTGATCAATTGGGAAAAAGAATTTTACTAATTGATCGATCAAAAAAATGTTCCAAAACATTTATAGTATCAAGTAGACTATAGCCATATTCCTCTTCGCATAAGCAAGAGAGAACGCATGAATCTAAAAACATAGTGCATCCTTTTTTACGTAGATTTTTCATTCCTAATCTTCTTCAGCCTGTAATATTTATTCCTGGCTATAGTAGGCGTCTCCTAATCTTCTCTATGAATCCCTATTCTGAACATTTTGGAATCAAGTTGATCTGATTATATTCTTCTCATGTCATCGAGCCATCTCTTCAGAGATCGTCCTATTTCTTTTTGTTGTTCTTAGAAAAGAGTTGTTTTGATGTACGATGAGTATTATTAACAATATATTTCACTTTAGTTTTATATACATTATCTATTGCACTGTGACATATTGTGACATGAATCCTAATAAAACGATATTGAAACTCGAGAATCAAAGTTCAAATTACCGTTATTCTACATCAATTCATTAATATTAAATACACGATCAATAATATTGTCAGTATATTTGTTAATACTGACAGTATTATTGACCGCGTGTAGAATTTTTCATGATGTTCGAATTTTAATAATGAAAAATATATATATATACTTTCTTACTTTATGAAAGTATATATATATATACTATATAGTGTTAGCTATAGCGGAGAAAAATAATGAAAGCGAATGTCGCTCTTTTCAGTCATTTTCAGACTACTGAACATAAAAAAAAGCATCTCCATTTCGCATATGCATACAATATTTCTCGCGTCATGCTTCATATATGGCAAAAAGTATAGACCTAAGTTAATAAGGTTTTACGTTGCGTGATAATGGAGTCTTAACGCCCCATTATCGTTACGAGTTGCAAACTACATTATTCACATTATGTGTCGCGGTATAACAAGAGTACTTCCTCTCCCTTTTATTAACAATTAATGTGGGCAATAAAGGACGCGATTATGCAGCACGATTATATTTTTTATGTTAAGTAAAATGTAAATTACGCATATGTGTTTGTACGTAAGAGATGGAAAGGAATTACTTTGCCTAATGTGAACCAGTTTTTATAAAACTGATAGTTTACATCAACTAACTAACATCCATATGAAAAATTATTCAATTTAGGAATTGAAAATTTTTGTGAAGGAAAATTGAAAGATATTTAAAAT
>NW_017259315.1:808031-811746 GCF_001594045.1 Atta colombica | reverse complement strand
TATTAATATATAATTATTAATAATTATAATGTTTATTTAATTTATGATATTTTAATTATTTAAGATAACAATAGTTGATAAATTTTTTGAATGAAATGAAATCATTCTTAATAGAATAATTTCATTTCATTCAAATAGAACGAGATGTTTTTAAATTGTTGGCCTTCAAGATTTGACAAATTAATAAATTTTCAGTGTATTAATGATATTTACTATTGGCAATATTTGATATTGTTGGTAAAATTACAAAGAAACGTATAAAGTGATATGTGATTCTCAAAATAGCGAGAGAAAGATATGGCGTCAGCGTTCTCCCCGTCTCTCGCAAAAAAAGAACGAATATAAATCACACTGGCGACACATTTCTTCAGCAGTATGATAATCGGTTGTTACGCATCCGCGCTTCGTGCGAACTGACACAAGCGAGATAAGATTGTCGCGCGATATTTTAGACATAGATAATATTTTTTCATAATCTCTTTCGGTCAACAAGCACATTAATTCTATTATAACAATGCGGATGGGACGAGCAATGTATAATGATAAGAATTAGCTATAATTCCGATAATAACTGTAAATCTTATAATAACTGTAAAGAGTGTAGGTTGTTGATATGAAATGAGAATAAAACAATAATCTTTGGCGATAACGAAAAAATAAATGATGACGTTGAAAAATAAGATAAAAGTATCATGGAATGAATAAAAGAAGATATTTTTAGATTCATAATAAGTAGATAATTATTCTAAAGAATTCGCGACAATATTTCATTGTTTTTAGCCCATTTTTAACGCGAGAACAGTTAGGTAGTTTATTGCAGTAATTAATTGTAGTTTTATTAAAGTTAAACGCGATTATGTCAGATGGTTAGAATATGAACTAATGGAGGAAGCGGATATCGATAACACTGATATATATGTATACATGATAATAAGAGATGATATTAGAGTAAGGATCCTGGCACAGACTCATGTATACTATATAAAGCATAAAAAAATCAATCAATCAGAATCCTTTCTTTCAAGGAAAGAAAGGAAATAAAGGACTTGGATTGATTCATTTTCTTATGCATTATGTGTTGTGCGTTATGTAAGAGTCTGTGCTCGCTTAACTATTGTATATATATATATAATATCGAGAATTTAATTTATCAAGTATCATTTATTACATTTAAGATAAATGTACTATACCAGAAAAAGTTTTAAACATCTATCATTACAAAAAATTAGAAATATAAAATATGTAATTTTTTTATTTAAAAAGAAATTTCTTAAGGGGATGCTGGAGTTATCGACGGAATGTCAATTCGTATTTCTCAAACTATTTCGTTTTCCTAATACAGAATAAAAAATTCTTTTCCAGAATAAAAGAAAAAAATGCAAATACTTTTGGAAAAGTATAAACCAGTATGAAAATCTCTAAAAAATTATAAATTATAGTTTTCTGTTACAATAAATTCTTCTTTCACATATATAAATGAATGCAAGAATATATCCAAACAGAAAGTACTTTCTCATATTTGAATAATTTATAAGAATATTATGAGACCTTCAAATTATGATTTTGAAGCTTATAAGAGAAATGGCTTGAGAAGTATGATTTGAGTGTGCATAATCTCGCATTTATGTGATATATAAGATATAGCAGAACAAGAAATGTATATAATGTTTTAATGATTTACTTAATGTACATAATGTTTTAATTACTATATGTAACATTTCCTTGATGTAAGTAATATTTTATTTGGAATTAAAAATCTATTTTATCGACATTTATTAAGTTCGGTCGTTCAGCATCCCTTTAAAACTCTTGATTTTTTTCTGCATTCTATAAAGGTCACGAATAAAAATAAATTCATGAAAAATTAATAATGCCTAGGAATAAGTATATTCTTTTGATCGCTTAATTTGAAATTGACGGTAATTAATAAACGATAAATAAATATACGTCTTTAATGTGTTTTGATTAAACAAAACTGAATAAAGGAGAAACATAACATGTTGTTCAGCATCCCTTTAAAACTCTTGATTTTTTTCTGCATTCTATAGAGGTCACGAATAAAAATAAATTCATGAAAAATTAATAATGCCTAGAAATAAGTATATTCTTTTGATCGCTTAATTTGAAATTGACGGTTAGTAAACGATAAATAAATATACGTCTTTAATGTGTTTTGATTAAACAAAACTGAATAAAGGAGGAACATAAGTGTTGTTTCATTAGTTGAAAAAGGAATATTCAACAAACAGGCAATCTATTCAAAATACTCTCTTGCATGTATCATATTCCTTCGTAAGAGAATGTGTTTGAGAGTGTCAGAAATAGGCATTAAAATAATAGAATACCTGAAAATGGTCCACTCTCACCATATGAGATGTAAAAGCGGTGAAATACTTTTTTGTAAGAAAGATCTAATTTAAAAAAATTGATGTTAAAAGGTTTACATTTATATTACAAATTATAACATTATTAAATGTTAACTAAGCTTTTTAATAATGTTAGCTTTTACACGTTAATATAACCTGTGAATATAATCGTACAAATTTAATGTATACTATTGTACAAATTATAACTACAATATTAGCAACAATATTAGCTTTCATATATATATATTAATATTATTAATGTTATAATATTATTAATAATTAATATTATTAAATCATTGATATTGCTCGTAAAAAGAAAAAGATGAATCGTGCTAGAAATTTAACTAAAAAGTATAGATCTATTGTATCAAACACGAATGTAAGAGTTGTATTACGCTCACCATGATAACGTTGTTGTATTGGGAACCGCTGATGGTTAAAGATGCGGCCGTGGAGCAGGATCCTCGGCAGAAATACGCGTGATATCCGGTGGGGTGTAAGATCCAGTCGCTCCAGCCGATATCTCTAAAATTAATGTAGAGCTCGTCCCGACAGCACTCCGTCATCTCGGGTAGGCAATTCGAGTGCCTCTTGGGCCTGTTCCGCTGCGGCAACGGCTCCGTGTGGATTACTAGAAACGGCTTCAGAGTCTGTTCAATGGACACAGGCGCTTTATCGTGATCGGTCGAACAGGTTGTGCAGGCTATCTGAATGGAATGGTTCAATCGACGTCGAGCTATCCATTTCTTTACCATAAACTTCATATCTGTCTTTACCCAACCTTCTGAAAGAAAAAAATTAACGATTTTTTTATGTATAGTGTTGTAGAGGAGCCATAAAATTTCATGGAAGTTTATAGAAAATACGACTTATTCCAGACAGTATACATACACTATTGCTTAAAAGTATTTGCCCAATCCTAATTTTTGTATCTTTTTTATATACTTAAATTCCATTCTACTGTACTCCTTTACTTTTTATATATGTAGAATTTAAAATTTTTAAGGAAAATAAAAATTTATCATTATAATTTGCGATATTTTTTAATGAGTAAATTTTATTAAATTTTAAACGTTCAGCAATCGATTTTTACATCTTATGCTGATAGGTATTAAATATTGTTAGAAATTGTTTCGGATATTGTGATATGAAAAAGTTATCTGTTAGTATTCGTATCAAATTTTCGGTAAAAAACCAAGTGCAACGGAGGACAGGTTTGCAAAGAACATGCAATGCAATGGAATAATGAAATTTCAATTTGGTGGAAGATATCTATTACAGTATAGATTTATTTCTGACAAACATGGATTAAAATTGTAAGAGAAGGGAAGGGAAGGGGAAGGAGAGGG
>NW_017259315.1:805019-807931 GCF_001594045.1 Atta colombica | reverse complement strand
GAGAGAGAGAGAGAGAGAGAGAGAGAGAGAGAGAGAGAGAGAGAGAGAGAGAGAGAAATTCCATCATTTACTCACCTTTGATATCGGTCTCAAAGATTGCCATAAAGGTGTTCTTTTCGAATCTGCCACCCTGATCCCAGTGATCGAGTTCGGATAGCACAAATGTTTGCTTGAGCTCATCGATGTTTTCGACCTGTTCCTTGTAGAACCAAAGCTCTGCCGAAGTCACGTCGACGTACAGCATCTCGTTCGGCAAGTAGAACGTGAAACAGACCGCTGGATTGAATCCTGTTATGTGATTCGAGCTCTGATGATATTTCGTCGAATCGGGTACACCTGTAATCATAATTCAATCATTTTTTATTTGAGATAGTATAACAATTGTTTGATTGTATGATTTTGTCGAAATTTGATCCTAAGTGAGAAATTAATTTTTTTGCTAAATTCTTTGATTCTTGAAAAAGACAATTTTGTTAAAATAAAAATTTAGTTAAATGCAAATCTGAAAATAATTTTGTTGGACCATCAAAATAATTACATATGTAGAACATTGCGATTACTACTGGTTACAATTAATTAATTGTTATAAAAATGTCAAATTATTTTGTATTCAAAATCTCATTATGTTTGAGATTCTTGAATAATTATTTTGATGATCTAACAAAATTATTTTCAGCATTTGACTAAATTTTTAAGTACTTTCAGTAAAATTGTTCTTTCGGTGTAAATTTCAAGGTATTTATGTTTCAACATAGAATATAATTAAATATGATTTATAAAAAATTTCCATTACATTTATTTAGAAACCTATATGAATAAATATGTTGATAATTATTAACAACAAATGAAAATTGTTGAATTTTTTTTTATTTAAGATATACATTTTAATTTTAAAGATATTCTTGTCTTTTGCATGAAAATATACTGAGAAAAAATGTTTGGAATTACCATAATTTAATTATTATAATTTATAGTTATTTTTGAGGACAACTATATATTTATAGTTGTTTTAATTATAGCTACTTCAACATTGAATTATGATTATCATAACTATAACATGCATTCATGTAATTATATTGCATACAGGTGTAGTTATCTCATAAATAAATGGAAATTTCATATTAGTAAATTGTCATTCTATCTTTTATGTATAAACATCTATACTCAGAAAAATTAACAAATAGTTTGAAAACAAATAGCACTTCAACTGTGTGCTATAATAAAAATAATAAATAAGTTATATAAACTAAAAAAATATAGTAGTATTAATTACAAATGATTAGTATTATTATAATTTCTTAGTTTATTTCATATATTTATTATTCTTATTAAGACCTTATAATACATATTGTATAATAAATTGTGGCATTATTTCTCTCTGTAAAAGATTTTTATATGTATAAATAAATGTATAAATAACTAGTCCAGGAATAAAGTTATTGTATTTTTATACAGAATTGAAAACTGTCGAGATATATCTTTCATTTGTTATCTTTTGCGTAACAATTAATTTGAAATTCGAAAATATTTCACTTTTTTTTAAAGGGTGAATGTATTTTTATTCTCTTGTGGTGAGATTTCATTCCAAGAAATTTAGAATATAGTATTTTTCGTTTGAGAGAGAATTGAGTGTATGGTATGGCTATCCAGTTACTCTTTCTCTATGACGAACGCATATATATATATCTATGGCTATTTCATTACAAACTATAACATCAATGAATGGCACCGAAGACTCAGTTATTCGAAACTTTTGAGAGTACGCCTTTGGCCGCGTACAATCGGCAATTTACGGCGGTACTAGAAGTAAGCCTCAAATGGAACCACAATTACCTGAAAAAGTGCACTCTAAAAGGTTCTCGTAACTGCGACAAAGTGCGGTAAAAGTTATTTTTGCGGCATGTACGATATGCAAGCATAAGGTTAAACAGAAACATCGATGATAGAACCATCTTCGTCCAATCGAAAAAAAAATTCATTATTGCAAAAAATTACTATGGAAAAATTGTACTATGCAACCTTCACCATAAGTACAAAACACCCTCAATTTATTTTATTTTCTTAGATAAATCAGTAATAAAATCAAAAGAGGATTAATAAAATATTAAAATTGTTATGGAAATAATTATTATTT
Organism: Atta colombica; assembly: GCF_001594045.1. Classification (NCBI taxonomy): domain Eukaryota; kingdom Metazoa; phylum Arthropoda; class Insecta; order Hymenoptera; family Formicidae; genus Atta; species Atta colombica. Next base: position 805,797 of record NW_017259315.1, on the reverse strand, counting down.
TTTAAAAATTATTTTTAGTTAGATTTAAAATATTAACATCAATTTTTGAGAGAGCTTTATACACAAAGTGGTTTATGATTTTCTCTACATATATTTTCTAATTTATAATTATCATACCATTTCCTTAACATATGTTAAAAAACGTTTTATAATAAATAAGACTAAAATAAGACTTTAAATGTTTTTCAAATTAGCTTATGGAAAATTTCAAGTTGTTTTGCAGAATTACGATTATCAATACTATTTCATGAAATGTTTTATGACAAATTTTAATCAAAGTTATCTATATCCGTTCATAACAAATCGATATGAAAAGTCGTGCTCTACACGCTTTGCCAACGTGCACGCATCGATGATTGGAGCAATCCATATATAATGTACACTATCAAGCGCATCGAAATGATTTCCGGACGGATTCTTGGGTGATCAGCATGTCCGATTGATCACCACTTCCGTATGATTTATAGCTAGAATTATGCAACGTCAGGCGTCAAAGTGAATCTATATCGTTGCACAATGCGTGCCAAACGTCAGCGACAGTATCCGCATGCGCACTGTACTTTTCGCGTGTACAACGCGTTTTTCTCACCGTTTAATATACGCATATATATTGCATTCGTATCGGAAAAATAAAACTTTTTTTATAAAACGACATTTATTTCATTTCGTAAATAAATACAAATGAATAAGTACAAACCCTATACTTGCAAGTTTGTACTTATTCATTTACTTTGTACTTACTTACGTAACGAACTTTTAGTATTTGTGGCTATAATAA
>NW_017259315.1:799894-804919 GCF_001594045.1 Atta colombica | reverse complement strand
TATATATATATATAATACAAAAAATTATAGCTAAAATAACGATTATAATTTTAATTTATTCTGTTAGTGTCATTAAGGCAAAATGCAAAATGTTCTAGTTATAATGTAGTATATCATAGGCAAATAATTTCTATAACTACCGTAGATTGTTCTTAATTTCCGTAGTTCATTTTATTATATAACTTTGTATTTACAACACACTGTATTTAGTTTATATTTTTGTCACAAAGTTTTGTTTATAACCAAAGAAAAACTCTTTGTAAGGTAGAACCAATATGACCAATCTAGGAATACTGAATATAATATTACAGAAATAAGTACGTAAGTAGATAAATCTATTGTTTGGAAAGTTGTTGAAATGCTTTGTACATTATTACATAAATAATCCAATAAATATGTCAATATGTTAATAAAATTCTAATCTCATAAGATAACATTAGATTATTTTATTTTCTATTTTTCTAACATTTTTTTAATAAAAAGGGGAAAACAGATATATATCCTATTATTGGGTTTTCCGGAAAGTTCGTGCCGACTAATATATAATTTAATAAATGTATATTAAAATTTAAATCTTCTGCGTTTCCTTCAATTTTCCTTCAACATCGGCACGGACTTTCCGGACAATCCAATACATATAGTATCAGATATGTAAGTCGAAATAGGCAATCTGAGTTACAGCGAGAGCTACATACATGTATTATGAGTAACGAAGAACCTTAATAAGTTCTTTTTCTTTGTCTTGGCCTATCTTTAGAGAAAAAAAATAAGTAGTTGTCATATAAAATCTAAAAGATATTAAAGTAATATACGTTTCAATTCTTTTGGATCATTATCAATGCAAAAAAAGATAATCAGACCTTAGATATATTGCTATACTAAGCTTTGCGATTTTTTCTAATTTTAGACAATAAAACGGCACATAAATAACATATAACAATAATAGATACATGAATATCCTGTATGGACTCAGTATTAGCACTGATTAATTTTTTTTGAGACTAATTCTTTCATTTGATAATTTATACAGATGATATAATCGCCGCACATCATATTGGGTCTTGCTGACCTCACATTCTATTGAAGCCAGATTTTAGCTTGCGTATTCTCAAAGTTCATAAGATTTTCATTCAGAAATCCGATTTCCGGGTTATATTAGAGTAGAGTCTTCGGATATTTTCAGAACGAATTTCACAGTATACCTTCAGGACATTCTCGAGCATGCACTACTTTTCGATGTCGCGGCGATTCAACAACGCGATGAACATTTCCGGTTCATTGGCCTCGATTGTACCGCCGTAATCTGCAGATTTCGCACCGAAATCGCTGCGGGTTAACTAAGCCATAATAAATGTTCCAATATGAAATCCCGATTTGCTATTTATACACATACATGCGAATTTGTATGATAAACGTATAATATAGTTTGCATATATTTTGCATCGAAATTAGATAAATATTTTGGGTCATGTGTCGGATCAGCCACATGTCACATCGAAAAAAGATACAAAATAGATGAATCATATCATTGGATAATATTCTCTGTGCGAAGAACGATAACATCATATCTATCGCGTGCGTAAAGAATTAAACGTGATGTTTTTTAAATTCAATACTGACTAAAGGTTTTCAGAGATTCCGAGAATTCGAACTGGGTCAGAATAAAAAAACTAACAAGTACAATTGAATGAGAGAGGAATGCTCGACTGTAGTTGGTTGCTTCTTGCATTCTGATCCGGTTCGAACCTTCGGTGGATACTTATACTCGTATTCATAGTCAGGCCTTATAGTTAAGGCTTTCTTAAATTTATCTTTAGATACTCTATGAATTATTTCATTGACTGCTGAGTATCCAAAGATAAATTTAAGGAAGCCTTAAGTTCTGACTATGAATACGGGCATTAGTCATTGTTACAAATGTGATTCACGCGAAGCGAAGGTTCATGAAACAAGAGTTTACATAGAATATCAGAATAAAAAAATCACAAATTGAGTTTGGAATTTTTGTGATTACTTTGAAGAATAGAGAATTACTTCAACAGCGAAGTAAAAACGATTCTAGAGAGAGAGAGGGGGGAGGGAGGGGGAGAGAGAGAGAGAGAGAGAGAGAGAGAGAGAGAGAGAGATCATGGTTGTTTTTTAAAACAAGCGCAATTGAAATGTTTAAAAACAAACTTTTTCGTAAATTCAGATGACTATAAACATTGCTCTTGCGAATGTTTTATATTATACAATTAATAAATTGCTGTTAAAAATTGATAATAGAGAATTGAAAATTTATAATATTTTATAATTATGTGAAGTTAAGAATAATTAACAAAGGACAAAGTAAAGAGGAAAAAAAGCATATGGCGAAAATTATTACTAATAAAGGAGCATCGCGCGATCGATGCTTTCGTTATGCAGAGTCACAATTGCGTGTGTGAAAAACATTGCAAAAAGAGGCGTGAAAAAATTCAGGGCAATAATATTCAGCATATTCGTGCAACCGATGAACGATACGATTATATTATCGTATTCCTACATTCTGTCGGTGGCAAGAAATTACGTGTTCGTAAATTATGCATGGCTTCGTTGCGAATAAAGTTGCATGACGTGGTAGAATGCCGAAATGGTAACAGCTGGTTTCAAGCGGAAAAAACTTTGACGTGACGTATACTATCTTAGAATTTCTACGTATATTATCTTATATATAAGAGAATGTTCCGGAAATAACAAAAAAAGTTTGATTTCGTGCTTACGGATGTTCGAACATTCCATATCAATAGATATTACTGTTAGTGTTTTTTTCTTGTGAGGAAACAACGGTTCCTCGTATGTTAATAAATGATTAGAGCTCATATGGATCCGGTATAAGACTTGGTTTGGCCGTATCAGTAGTCAGATAAGCCAAAGCGGACAATCAGAATTACAGCGAGATCTAAGTTACATTTATTATGAGTATCTAATAATAAAGAGATTTAACAAATTCTTTTTTTGTCTCGACCTATATTTAAAAAAAATAAACAGCTCTGTAAAGGTGACTGTTATACAAGTTTTATATGTAAAAATAATATACATATGCTGCGTTTCACTTAACGCTCACAATGCTCGTGGAATCATTCCATCTTTGTCGTTTATCGTAAATATTAAACAAGGATAAATGCTCGCGAGCATGTAAATGGAATGCAGTCAGTTGAATAAAATAGTTGAATAAAATAATTTATTGAATTGTGTTAATTCAAGTTATAAAACTTGTATAGTTATTCCTTTATTTGACACTGACTCTTTTTCTTTGAGTTTACATATGTCATCTTAATTATTTTGAGTGTCCCACAAGAGGTAAAAATTTAAATAATTTTACTAATTTTATACGTTTGTTTAATTTTTATTATCCATTATTTTTTCATTTTCTCACGCTTTCAATAAAATTTTTCGCAGTGACGGGGTTCAAAGTGACTTCGCGGACGATTTGGGAATTTTTCAAGAGAAAGGTTTTTCTTCGTGATTTTAAGAAATTCGTCAAAACACGTCGAAAATAATTCGCACAGGCGATTAAAATATCGGAACCGTGATTTTGCGTTGTAATTCGAGGTAAATTTCCGCTGCACCGTCGGGATTCATACGCGCGTCGTTCGCGCGGCTTCCGTATTTGCATCGCCGCGGAAAATTTGAAATTCATGGGCCCAGCCGGTAGTGGTACCAGAAGTGTCAAGAGAGAGAGAGAGAGAGAGAGAGAGAGAGAGAGAGAGAAATGGCATCATTGTTACCGGTTCTCGTTTATTTCGAGGGAGCCATGCAATTACGCAATATTCATGTCCTCGCTGGTGTTTCGCTGGCTAGTCAAGAAGGGATTGTCGAGAGGAACGGTCAGTCCACAGCAAAGAGAAAGAAACAAGCTTCTCGAAGGGATATTCTCTATGCGAGACACTCACTTTTGCGCATAAATATGCAGAATACATGCGAATGTAAAATTGGATACTAAATGATATTATAAATTATATCGGGAATATTACAATATATTAACTAAGATGCTTTGTGTGAGAAAATTGAAATTTAGTTTTCTACGAGTTAGTTACGAGTTAATTGCCCACTGATAGTAGCAATTATCTATTTAAAAAAAGTCATTGTATTTATACTTTTTTGATTTTTTTAAAATTACATATTATATTAACGGTTACATTTACGAATTACACGTTCTTCTAATTTGTTACAGATTTCATATATTTGTGTACTCGGATACGTTTCTGGCACAATAGTTCATTTGCGGATTTCAGTTTGCGCTCCATCGAAAAAGCTCGCATGCTCGATATTCAGAGATTTTGTTTCACATTTGAATATTCGGAGAATATAGGGGGTTGCATCGTATGAGAAAGATACATACAATATTCGCGAATGTGTATTTTTCTGTTGTTTGTTCTTTATTTTTTTTCCGTCTATGCATCACACGTGGATATAAATAACCGTTCATTAGTAGTCTACATCTGGTTGAATATTTTCATAATAAAATTTACATGTAATTATATATAGACAAAAAATATCGTCAAATTTTTTTCACAAGTTTACGATTATTTATACATATTTATACATAATTTAAATGATTTAAACAAAATTTTAAAAGTTTCCATAATAAATTAACGCTTTCGATCTTACTTTTGTCATTCTTTTGCCTATTTTTTAAAATTTAATTGTTTTGACAATTTCGAGCAAGTATTTATATTTTATTGAAAAATACATATCATTTGCGAGTATTATATGCATTTTTTTCATGTGACACAGCCTTAGTCCGAGTATTCGAATTCGTCGGTAGATTATATTATTGAGATAGTAATTTGATTCAGTTATCGTAAAAATTTTCTTAATAGACTTTGTATTTTTATATTTTTTAAAAAAGAAAAATTAAAATTTTTGAAAATTTATTCAAGTATAATTTATTCGAGGATAAAAATTATATACTTAAAAAAATGTTACAAATAAATCAACAAAAAATGTTTAAAAAATAGCATTTTCACTAAATAGAATTTGTGGTTATGATAAAAATTTTTT
>NW_017259315.1:789937-799794 GCF_001594045.1 Atta colombica | reverse complement strand
ACATATATATAATTTAATTATTGAAACAATAATTACACATATTAAAATTAATATTTACGAAGAAGAGCTATATGGTTTCAGTCGAAATTGACACGTAGTGAGTATTCGTTTTCAATTTCGGCAGAAATTTCGGTCGGATTCTAATTAACGATTATTCTTCCTTTTTATTACAGAATGCAAAGAAATATTATTGAACGGGACAAAAAAACAATTTTATTGCAATATAAAATCAATTAAGACATGTAGTATGATCCACATGTACAATAGTATGATCAATGCCAAAAACTATCTTAATAAACTTTATATTTTTATAATATTTTAAAACATTACAATTTTTTAAAATTTATTAAAATACATAATTTTTCCAAGGATAAAAATTATATACATATGTGTGTATACGTACTTATTATGCATACATAAATTTTATTCTTTTTATTAAGATAGTTTTTGGCATTGGATCATATCTTAATTGATTTTATATTGCAATAAAATTGTTTTTTTTGTCCCGTTCAATAATATTTCTTTGCATTCTGTAATAAAAAGGAAGGATAATCATTAATTAGAATCCGACCAAAACTTCTGCCGAAATTGAAAATGAACACTCACGTGTCAATTTCGACTGAAATCATATAGCTCTTCTTCGTAAATATTAATTTTAATATGTGTAATTATTATTTCAATAATTAAATTATGATGTTTAGGAAAGCGAAGCATTTACATTTTTTGGCCAAAATTGACACACAACAGTTTTCGATTTCGGCCAAAATTTAATTATTTCAATAAATTATAATATTTATGAAGAAAAAGAATGTAATATATAGACATGTCTATGGCCTTTATAATTATCTATTTATGAATTTTAGTTTCGGTTGAAATTAATATGTAGCAGAGTGTTTCAGTTCAATTTTGATCGGACTCTGTCATTAATCTTGTGTACTGTTTATTTTAATTAGTGAAATCTCACCTTCATTTGGAAACACAACGACTTGGTTGGTTTTCCCGTAGAAGTTCTCTGCCGGTCTTTCTAAATTGGATCGAAGCACATTGCCATTGATTAAAGGTTTAGGCAAGGTCGACAGTGGCATCGAGACTTCGGGCGGTTTTGACAGTCGCAACTTCTTCAGAATCTGCTGCTTCACATACTCCACTCTCAACTCGGTCAACAACGGGTCAGAATCAATCACATTGACTTTATTTTGCACGCAACCGGTGCAGTCGGCCTCTTTGTTGATTGACGATTCGGACGACAAATGGGGTAGCAATGTGTGTATTCTCAAAGGGCTGATCGCCCATTGAGCTGCGATACTCCCTATGAGAAGAACAAAAAAGATTTCCATGAAGAGATGCATTTTTCCACGGCAATCTAGATTTAGAACTGATTCTTCTTTAATTCGACTTCTTCTTTAATCTTTGATTTAACCACGTTAATCCGCTGATGATTTACTCGAGTTTAGTCATCGAGTTTAAACATCGAAAACAATTTACACGTTGATATTATCGACATTATTTCGTCGACTGAGTTTAACACTAAGTTCACACATTCAATTAGTAACCTGAACTTAAAAATCTTCAAGTACCATCGATCTTCATGACTTTGTAAATATATTTAAGACGAATGTTTCAAATTATATTTCAGTGGTTTTGGTCTATCGATATTTATAATACTTTCAAATTAAATCGATTTAAACTGGCAATTTCTGTATTTCTTTCTAAATTCCAACAGGATTGGCGCGCAATTTGCGCAATATCAATTTTACTGACAAAGTTGTAAAAGTCAGGCAGGTCACCATAATCGCCGAGTCGATATCTCGTGAGATTGCAAACCGCTTCAATTGTGGCCTCGCCGTCAATTGTGGCCTCACTTCTTTCCTTTTTTTGTCTTTACGTACTTTTCTTAGATATTATATTTCTTATATTTCTCTATTTCAAATGTTAATCTGCGGAGTCGACAATAATCTTTTTATAAATGTAGAAGAAGACGGATATCTCTCTCTCTCTCTCTCTCTCTCTCTCTCTCTCTCTCTCTTTCACTCTTTCTCTCTCTCTCTCTCTCTCTCTCTCTCTCCGATCTCTGAGAACAATCCTCCTCCTTGTAGTGACTGACGTTCTCGACGACGCGTTCACGGAGACTGGAGGTGAATCGTTACGATGGTCCAGTGATGTAGTTGACTCTGTATAGGCTGAACTTTGTTCCGTAGTTGCCAGGGCCAATACGGATCGGACGGGGACGAGTGTGATATCAGCGCAAGCACGCGCCACGAACATGTTGCCGATGGGATTCCTTATGGTCCATTGGCGGTTCCTGAAATCTCGAATCTGTCTTAATAGACTGATAGGCTGCGATTTATCTTCATTCTGGTGGAAGGTGTCCTGCTCATTGATTGACATCATCGATGAACCGTAGAAGATTATTTCACCCAATGAAGTCAATATACTTTTTGGTATGTTAGTAGCGCTATTACGAAGGGAGATAAAACGTGTACCAATGATGAAACATCTTAAACTCTTTCAAATTAAAATACTTAATACATACAGATGTGCGAAGCATACATTCTTTAAAATTAATAAACAATTTCAATTTATACTTAAATTTTAAATCTTTTCATCAAATTAATTTATATTTACATATTATATTATATTTAACATAAAAAAAATTCAAATGAATAGGAAGATAGGTCAGAGCTTAAAAATAAGATGAAAGTTTATTAACACATTAAACTAAAACATAAAAAATATGAGAGTTTTTTACATTAATATATGGAACGTTTCGATTTTATTTAGTCACAACCTCAGCCATTTCAATATTTAAAGAAATTGTATAAGATTAAAACATTATAATAGATTATTAATAAATTATTATAAATAAAATTAAATATTGGAAAGAACATAGAAAACTAATCAATGAAACCATATCAAAGGTTGGACAATATATTACATAAAATAAATTATTATTATTAAAAATTACATCTTCTTTACATGATAGTTGTCTTTTTTCGTTTAAAGATGAAGAAGTGGAATAAGACTGAATAAGATTTTAAAGTCTTAAAATAAATGAAGTCAATAATCAATAAAAATCTTAAGGTATATCTATGTATAAATATAAATTAAATTAAATTGAAAGTATTGCATCGACAAAAAGAGTCAATATTTAAAAAACTTGATTTTTCAAGATATGAATTCTATAGATAGAATCTATGGACAAATATGTCCAAAACAATGAAAGGGCTTTTTGTCAGAGCAAAAGCTTGTTGATAAATGATGGAAATTGAAAACAGATATATGTTGTATAATATATGCACAAAAATCGATATAAATTAATGTTATGAAAATAAATCTAATAAGTAAAAATAAGAATTATCCAGTCTTTCAGTGTCTTTCTGTAAATTGATTTCATTTTTTTGTTCCTTTATATATAACATTTCTGAAATCAATCTTTTATTATAATTAGTCTCAATATTTAAAATTTTTGTGTTATCTCAATTAAATGATTAATTTTAAATATATTATGAAATTTAAAATATGTTCCGTAATTATTGAATGACTCGATGCATCTAATTTTAGGTTATTTCTACGTTTTTTTTTCTCGTCTCTAATTGTCTCTTAGTTTATCCTACGTACTTCTCACAGTCATTATAACAAATCTTATGTACGACATTACTTCTTAAATCAGTTACATCTTTCTGTACTTTAATAAAATTATTCAATTTAAGCTTCTATAGCTAATTTTTAAAACTGACTTTATTTATACATGCTGTTGCTTCCGTGCATTTTCGTGCATTTGTAACATTACAAATGCACGGAAAAATAATAAAAATTAAAAAATTATACCTACTTACAAGATTTCCATTTTTCAACACCTAACTGGTGATTTTACTCCGTAAAATAAAAGAAAAAAATTATAGATTTTTTAATTTATAAGTTTTCAAAAATAAAGTCCTTGATTTTACAAAATTTGTGTGCGTGCGTGCGTGCGTGCGTGCGTGCGTGTGTGTGTGTATGTGTGTGTGTGTGTGTGTGTGTGTGTGTGTGTGTGCGCGCGCGTGCGTGTGTGTGTGCGCGTGCGTGCGTGTGAATGAAATACAACTTTTTTAATCTTATATTCTTTTGAGCTAAAAATACATAAATAAAAATTACCATTCAGATATTGAGAAACAAAATCCTTGTGACATAGTATAATTTTCAATATTTTTTCTCGTTCTCATTATTGTACAAAGGATACAATAGCCTTATGTGACAATCGATTTTTAAACTTATAATTACACATATTTGTAACGCATCTTTAATTAATGACAAAGCAAAGAATATTCATATCGCTTAATTGCACTCATTTGAAAGTGAGAGCTAGTAAGATAAATGTTTACCGTAAAAAGACTGACGTACGCTTCGTAACAGATTAATGTTTTTATGTCAGCGTTTTCTTTGAGCTGAGGCTTGTAATTCGCAGTTCATCGGTACGTTCGCTTCGTGCTTCTCATGGAAGATGACCTATCTCGTTGACCTGGAAACGCCGAATGCATTTCTTTTTTCGTACGTATTTAAAACATCGCAAAGTGCGATGAGTGCTTTTTGAGGCGCCGAGATTATTCATTTATCGAGTGCGACGTGTCATGATCTTTTTCGAGAACGCCACTTCGTGGCGAAACATCGTAGCGTAAAATACGCCTGCACTTCAACTCCGTGCACTTGTGCCTTTAGTTTAATAAATCACGTGATAACAGTCTTTGTAAAAATAAAGCAAAAGAAGCAATCGCAAAAAAATACTGCGTTAAGCGCTTTATCGTTTCCTACTGTTCTTCGATATCATTAATAATTGTGGCAGTCATCGCTGCAGTGTTTCGGCGTTCAAGCACAGTTCTTTTTTTACCTGCTGTTCTCGTTCTACTGATCCATTGGACTTCATGGCTTGCAAATTAATACTTCGGTCCATGGTATTGAATTATTCTGTAATTTATGCTGGACATGGCGTGTGTAATCAGCAGTTCGTGCATGCGGCGAATTCATTTGTAGAATCGCTGCGCTTGTTTTATCTTATTATCGGCTGTTATCGAAATATGTAATTTTTCAAACTGACGCACATAACGTCATTATTCAAAAAACATACATAATAATATTTTATGCACGTCGTCTTATTGGAGAAAAAGTTCTACCTATTCAGCCGATAACGTGGCAATGTGACAAATTGTATCGATAAAATATTGACTGCATTTTAAATATAAATCCATAACTCTCTCCATATTTTGGAATTACATCCATGTATTTACGTGCGCTAGAAAGAGATTGCCAGGAAAATATGGATTAAATATATGTTAATATAAACAAACAGTTTTAATTTGAAGATTAATGCACGTATAATTAAATATTCTTTAATTAAAAACCATATATTTGCGTACATTTATTATTTTATAGGGAAAATACTCAAATTTCCATAAATACGATGGATATCTTTATATCTCTCTCCGTTATTACTTTCTAACATACAATAATAATATAATTATCTCGTAAAAAAATGCATTTCAACAAATATATAACAAGTTCCTTCTTTGAATTATCTCGAATTTTATTACGTATTATATACTCGCGCGAATGTAATATGGGTGAGATCGCGCTAGATCGGACAAACTTTTTCCCAAAAACTTTCTGGAGGATTTAATTTCTGACGCGTATAACAATCTGCGATATTTAACGCGATGTTGTCAAAGGTATATTCGATGCGAATGGCCGTCAATAGCAACGCGGAAAACTTTGTTATTACGCAGACAACACTAATTTAAAATCGCTGTTTAAAATTAGCTGCGGATCCGCGCCTTCATATAATGAGTAACGATGGAACAATAATCAGCGGTGAGATAATTGGAGAACTACTGCTCGATGTGCAAATGGATGAAAGTTGATTGTTTTGTGGTGGTATCTGGAGCAAAAAAATAATTAATTTGAAAACATTTCTGTGTTATTTTATAAGGAGGCAAAGTGCAAAACAGCATGCGCAAAGCTAATGAGTAACCTTGTATATTTTTTTTGTTTATCAATTTTAAGTGTTGTATCGTTAAGTTCTTAAATATCTAATTAAGATAAAAACGGAGGATAAGAGTTTTTTTTAACTTCTAAAAAATGTTACAAATCCTTTTTTATATATAATTTTTGTTTTCTACTTTTATAAAAAAATCTGATTTTGATATATAGGATAATGTTGCTCTTCGGAAAAAGAGAATAATTGGATCTATAGACGATAAACAAACAGAAACGATTATAATTTTGAAGAGAACGAATATTTGCATAATATGATAGAAGACTGAAAAGGCGATTGTAACATCCGTTTCATATGTTATGAAGCGTACGTGATATCCTCGGTATTCACAGAAGCGATTCAATGGCTTGAGGTGAATCGCTCCTCTCGTTCAAAGATCACTTCATTGTCACGTTTCCTTTGCGTGGAAATACTTTGACAAGGAGTCGCTTAACGACGATTGGCAGGGTCGCTTTGTGAGTTCTTAAGTTTAAATCTGACAGGTCAAGAGGGCTAATGACTCTTAACAGAAATAATATCTATAACATTCATGTGCGATATCACTCCGTGAATTTATCATCATAATGTATTAAATTGAACATAACGTATTCCGACATGATAGAGAACATTTACGCATATTTACATTTATTATATTTGATCTGCTCTTAAATAATTATTTTTATTATGTTCCGTTTTATCAACTTATTTATTTATCAATTTTTTGCGTACGAAAGTAAATGTTCAGAAGTGATGCTCCAGAAAATATCGCTGTTTTTTTTCAGTAATCAACTGATTATAAAAAAATGTGTACACAATGTTTTAAGAAGGAACTTGTAGTTTTTGTAAGAATAAGTTCTATTTCATAAATAAATATACGACAGTTTTTTTTTTATTGAAATGTGTGTATTAATGTAAATTTTTTTAGTCTTCTACATTATCATCTACATTAGCCAGGGATCTCGCTTTGCGTGGAAAGTTATACGTTCTTAGGCAGGAGGAAATGGGGTGGACTTCGTTTCGTGTGGAAAGTCGCTCTTAAGCAGGTGAGGGGAAAGGTATAGAATAGTTTTTAATATTGTAGCAGAAATAAGATGTTATTAAAACAGTTTTTTTGTTAGTAATTTTTTTTTAACGAATAATGAGCGCCAGCTAAAACTTTCTGAAAGTAACTTAGGATCATGACCTTTACAATATATACAAGGTATATCAAGGCGATTTGGATGGCTTCCTCTATATTGCATAATTACCAATAAATAATAAAAAGTAAAAAAAAATAAAGTAACTGCATAGTAAAATTATAATAAGTTATAATAAATATTATCGGTATCGGAATATATATACTTACATATATATATATATATGTGTACTTTTAAATTTTATTTTATTTTTTCCATGGGATTGTATGTAATAAAACTTGATATAAAATATTGTTTTATATTTTGTAATTTTACAAAATAAAAATAAATTATTATTTATAAAATAGAGAAAAATAAAAATTGTAAATGCTTAGATTGTTACTTTTTAATTTTATTTTTTTTCCTTTTTCAAATAATTTTGTAATGCATATATATATATATATATAATTTGAGATTTATATTTAGAATCCTACTCTTTTCATTTTAAAATTAATTAATTATTAGATGTATAAATTAATATAAAAAAGCAATATTCGAAGAATTTTCGACGTTTTATTACATATAAATAAATAAGAAATATTTGTGGTCACATAATATATTGGACATATTTTTGTTTTATGCTAAATTTTTATAACGTATCAATTTCAGCTAATCTTTTCTGATCTATTCATTTATGTAAAATAAGTTGATATTATATATTCTGAAAGAAATGATGTTAAACCAATAAATATTTATCTATCATTAAGTTGTAGAAAATTTTAATATAGATTACACAAAAACAAATCAGAATTAATTAATTATATTTGAGTTATTTTGAAACATTTAAATATATAATTTTTAGCTAATTTCTATCACATTCTAGTAATATTCTCTAATTTCTTATGCATTCAGATTAAAAGTTATTATTTCGGCAATAAATTGAATATAATAAATGGATACGTTTATTATTAAGTTAATGTTTCACGGATTATACAATAAATAAATAAGTAAAAAAAATCATCGATTATATCAGTAAAAATAATGAAAAGTCTCTGCAGGTTTTACTGCTTTTACTGAATCGAATCTTAATTTAAACCTAAATTAAAAGTATAATTTAACTAGAAAAATTCGAGGTCATACTTATTCAAGAATTTTTTAAATTGCAACAATATCCGGTTAGACTGGAGTACATTATGTAAAATGATAGAATTTCATCTTCTTCTGGTGAATAACGCCACGATGGAGTTAAATATCGTGTATTAAGAAATAAGCAAAAACCGGCATTGAAAAGTAAGAAGATTTAAGAAAGAGGATTTAAATAGATTCAAGAAGAATCTTTCCATGCAAATATCAAGATAAAAGAGAAAGGATTAAATGAATCATTTTACTTGATAATACAGACTAGATTTAGATACAACATTGGTAAGCTCAATTTACTTGTTATTTTATTATGTATATAAAATTCTAAGTAAAAACAAAAATAAACATCAATTGAGTATTGAAAATCGATATTACAGATATAACAGAGGATAATATAATAATTAAATATAGTACTCTCTGAATTTATAGTATTATTTACTATAAATTATTTATTTTGTAGGATATTTATATTTTCCATTTTATTTAATTTCATATAGCAGTAATCAATAATTTTCTATCGTAACGTATTGTCTTTGCGATATCAAATTGGTCATAATTTAATTTCTCGACTTAATAATCATTTGACTCGCATACCATCGCGTTTTTAAATACAAATCTGCACATGAATGCGAAACATGAGTACATAGTATAGACGAAAATATCACCAGTACTTTTCAAGCTGCAATTTATTCATCTTTACGATCTGTTAGAATTGGAGCAGTGGTTGCGTTACGCACCCATCGGTATCCTTAGCATTTGTGCATTTCGCGGCTTGAGGTAAATATTCACTCGTGTTCGCGTACGGCGGTGACGGCTGTCGACGCGATTTATCGACGAGTGCTTGGATACCCGATTCGAGGAGAGATGACGGACGGTTGAGAGATGCCACTGTAACGCCGTATTCCCAACATAAGGATGCTCTTCGAAGGAGGAGCGGTGCGACACGTCGCATCGGTGTCTCCTCTAGTCGTGTTACGCGACAGGAAAATCTACCGAGCTTTTCGTTCTCAGGAAAACGCTTATCGTACCGGATGTATGCATATGAGCGAGAGAAGCAGCATCTCTTTCCTTCTCTCTCTCTCTCTCTCTCTCTCTCTCTCTCTCTCTCTCTCATCCAAAAATAAATTTTATGATGGTCTGAAATATAAAAATCGATTACGATATATAATACCGGCCCTAGAATGTATATTAAATAACGATTTTATTCTCTCCTCTCTTTCTTTCTCTCTCTCTCTCTTCTCGTTCTAGATGCCAGTTATAGCAATCGTTCCTCAGGACTCAATTCTTGGGTCTTTGCTGTTCACCCAAAAAAATATTCTGCTCTTTAATAGTATCCTTTTGATTCTAACGAATTTTCCTCTATATGGATTATATCTACTCAAGAGGATACTCAAGAGGATACTCTAAAATGTATAGGAATATCATTTAACTGAGAGATGCTGGATAAGCTGAATTTAAGATTTCAATCCTCTTAATGCTAAAAGAATTTTCTAGAGGTACTTCCACTTAACGTTCGCAACGCTCGCGTATCATCTCATCCTTGTTTAATATTTGATGACATGAAAGATAAAATGATACTCGCATGTATTGCGAACGAA
>NW_017259315.1:779433-789837 GCF_001594045.1 Atta colombica | reverse complement strand
TATATATATATATAATATATGTGATTAATCCAATTTTATTGTTAAAATATTAGTACCATATTTTCCCAAATTTACATTATTTTAAGCAAAAGCCAGCTCTTTTAGAAATCTATAGAGTACTCTGAAAGAAATTCAGTTTCCAGGAGATTCACTAACGCGATTTGAATACTCTTTTTACTCTTATTATAGGGTGTTTTCGTTTTATTACAAACCATAGCCATTTCGAAGTAGGATAGCGTACTTATTTTTTATTTAGAGGAATTTATTCTTGATCGTAGCTCATGTGTCTACTTTATTTATATAAATGAATGCGTATTATAGATACAGGTGTATGATTTTTGTAAGATTTACTTGCTTAGAGGAAATATCTCTCAAGAGGAATTCCTCACTTATGAGCAGAATATTTTCCTTTGAATTTATTGTTTTTATTAATAACGATTTCCTGTATTAAGTATCACAATTATATTCTTTATATTCAATAACGATAACTTATAAACTTATCTATTTCTCTCTTACGTTCTTGAAATGGCTCTGAATAAAGTGTGGAGGAACATTGCAGCTCGAGTTCTAGGCTTTCCACAACTTTTTGAGACTTAATCCCAGCAAAACACAAATCATATTCATGGGTATTGCCAAGAATCTCAACAGTATTGTCGCTGCTCATAACATTGCTCAAATTAAATGGTTCACACATATTGAGCTTACTGCCTAAGTTACTATCCTACTTAGCGTTCATTTTATGAACATTCTAAATTAGTCCAGGGTTGGTGTGAACAGATTAGAGTTGTCTCAAATCGTATTAACTATTTGGCGATTTAAATATTATATAAACAGCCTAAGTGCTTCTCTGCGATTTCGGCTTACATCTTTAATCTTTCGTATTTTTTATTATTGCTGTGCGTGTTTCATCACTCTTAAAGATCAGCAGAGGTTCAGACTGTTAAATGCCTGCGATTTATGAATGCTTGCGTGTAAATTTAATTTACAATTTACATAGAGATGAACATGTCTTGCATTTTTAAGCACATTTGATTGGACATCCTCGCGAATGTCAGAAGATCTTATCTCAATTGCTATTTTTTGTTTTCCATTATTCGTTCAGATCCTTCTTCTTAATACATTGTCTCTAATCTCCATCTGCATATTAGTCTCCGTGATTATACACGCATTTTCCTCCTGCCGAACGTCTATATATAAAAAAGATTGTAGCAAATTAGATGGTAAAATATGGCATAACATTTTTTGGTTGCAGTCAATTTTTACTTTGCGTTAGTCTATTGGAATCTTATATTGACAGTGCAGATAGGCTAACGTAAAATTGGCTGCTGCAGCAAATTAAGTGGTAAAATATGACATAGTATTTTTAATTGGTTAATCTTTTTTTTCAGTGTAGTTGTGTTCTTTTCTACACGTTCATAATGTGGAATTCTCGTCGTTATCAGAGAGTCAAAATAGTTATATTCGTTTAAACACAAGCTCTTCAAATCTCCGCGGCGGCAGTAAACGTCGCACTAGGTTCTATCATATTTTTCTCTGCATTTGTCTTTTCTTTTTAGACAAAATTGTTACTTTAATTTTCTTTGTATTTTTTTCCTTCTTTTTATTAGTTTTTAAATTTTTATCTTGTAAATATTATTTTCTCTATGTAACTATATTTTCTGTTCATTTTTTTTACTTGTACTCATTTTATATCTTTAAAAGGTCTGCCTTTTAAGGATATCAATAAGTTTTCATCTATCTATTTATTTATTTATCTATCTCTCTCTTCTCTCTCTCTCTCTCTCTCTCTCTCTCTCTCTCTCTCGCTCATTCTGTCAATCTCTTGCTTGTGGCCGCATTTCTTAGGTAGTAGGTTCCTGTCATCCAATGTTCCGGACGATCGATCTTTGAATCTCGCTTACACGCTTGTCGGCTTAATCGATCTTCCATCGATAAGAGACTACGTTTGCGCTGTCTCGCATGCTCGTCGCCGTTTATCCACTTCGACATTAGGACGTACTACACTCTCGCGAAGCGCCGCCACAATTGTTTACGGTGTCGACATGTCCGCTCGTATTTTATCGACATTCGACGTGAACTGATTTCACTCCAGAGCGTAATTCGGAGTTACCATAAATTAGCGTATCTTTACAATAGCGTTATTATTAACGCAAATATTTCAAAGACTTAAATTAATCAATAAATAACGCTTATTATAATATAACGGCGCATTGGCGTTAACCGTCTTTATGCCTCGTAATAGCATTAACGCTAAAGGCAATATGACCGAAGTTTGTAGATGTTACATTGTTGTTTACGGATATCGTGATATATGATGGTACTGCAATTTGTTATTCAGGCCGCTACATTATTCCGGTATGTATGTGCAAGCGCGAGTGTACGCGCGTGCACGTATTTCGGACGCTCTTAAGGGACTCGGTCCTGGAGGACGATAAATTCTGTTGCTCTCACATTTTCCGTGACTCCTGGTACGTGCGAGGATAAAGATAAAGCGAACGATGAAAGCTCGCGGCATACTGAGAATCCTCGCTCTTATTTATTTTCTTTTCTACTGGCTTGCCATTCGTCATGCTGCCGCATCGTGCACCGGAACGAATGAAAAACGCCGAATAACCGCGAGTCTTGTGGAAATTATGAAAGAATGAGAGACATCTTTGTTCCTGATTTGTTGCCGCGCCTAGTTATCGATCAAGGGAGAGAATACAGTTGGAAAATTTGTGTTAAGTTTAATATACTTTATGTGTCTCAAATGACTCACCCAAAATGTTCTATTAATTTAACACAATACGTCTATATTATGAAATAACACAAATATTATGTAAAAGAATAAATACAAAAAAGATATTATTGACACAGTTTATAAAAAAATTCTGAAAGTATATTTTTTCAATAAAATTGACATTTGTGATATGTTAAATTATCCCATTTTATTCATTCATCTTAGAATTTAAGATTGAAAATACATTATTTTTATATTATTTATTCACTTAGTCATAAATTATATCATTTTGATATTATAAGAAATGTTAAATATCAATTTAACACAAAATCTTATTATATTAAATTAATAAATCTGTTAAAAAATTCAACACAAATCGTTAACGTGAGTGGATCGTTTCTAATACATATACACAATATTTTTTTACTATGTAGCCAGTATTCATAATTTATTTTTGCTTTAATACTCTGTTTCAAGTAATATCTTCAAGTAATATCAAGATACTAATACGGCTAATTGTTTTATGTCGTCTTAAAAATATCGTAAATCATATCACAGAGCTGTATTAACATAAAAGTAAACTTTATAAATACCAATCTTTAAGTTTGAAGTAATGCCATGCATTACAAAATTTATTGTGAAAAATATCACCTCAGCCAAATTGTGCTTCAAGAAAATTTAATTAGCGCATGGTTTGTAGAGCTAGAAATGTATATGTATAAATTCATTATAAAATATTATTATGTACGAAATTTTAGCTTGAACCGAAAAAGCATTTCCTTCTAGATTATTACATATCGGTCTAATGTCTCACTTCTGTTATTATTGCTTTTACTAATATTTAAAAATATTGTAAAATTTTTTAGATTAATTGTATTTGAGCATTAAAAAAATTATAAAAGCAACAAATGATTATTTTTTAAATAACGGTAAAGATAACGAGTTATTTTTGAGAATCAGTAACTAATTATGATAAAGAGTTATTTTTGAGAATCAGTAACTAGTTATGATAAATTATTTTTTTTACTCGGTAATGAGTAACAGTTACTTATACCATTATAGTTACTTTTGAAAAATAATTTTTCTTTCCCTAAATTCATAATAATCATTATAACAATAATTATTATTATCTCTTATCGTACATACACTAAAAGAAAATTTGATATCTATTATAATAATTAAGCCTAAATAATATTAATATAAAAAGTTACTAAAGCTTTATTAAAATAATTTCAATTAAATGTTTGATTAATATTACTGAAACTAATGTTGTCAAATGTCAATCAAACTAAATGTTGATTTTATTGTTGTAATTATTATCAGCTTACTTTTTAAATGATATAAAAAGGTTACTATTATTGTGTTTGATAATAAATATTTACATTGCACGAATATCCTAAAAATAAAGTACGTTTAGTAAATAATATCAGACTTTCTATCAGTGTAACCATAAAGTATATATAAAGTATATACGTTCTGTATTATATATTTATGTCAATTATACCATATCTCACACTTTAGCTGCCATAATATAAACTTTTAGAATCTGACTAAAGTTAAAAGTGTCACGAGAGCCAAGTCATGCGAAAACAAGCCTAAGTAAGTCGATTGGACAACACAGTGACGTTATGAACGGGATCACGCAATTTTCCCATGGTGACCATCAACTTGTTCGCCTCCTCCAAGTTATTCCCGCCTCAGTCTCTCCAGAGGGACAATAAAAGGCCGGAGAATGAAAGATAAGGGCGATTAGAGCGAGAGACTCGGGCGAAGGAGAAGCGAAGTCCGTAAATCAGGATGTTACTTCCCTTGATCCGATTACGAACGATTATATTCTGTGCGAAGTCTCCGCGAGACTCGTCGTCGCTCGGTACTTTTATAGTAACACGACCGGCTTCACCAATTGCTTTGTAACTTTTTCTTCCTATTTATCTTTTCTTTGCTTCTATCTGTTTCCTGTTCTTATTTCTTACGACAATAAAGAATTTCTTTTTTCAGTTAGAATATCCTCAATCTCTTAATGCATTCGGCGAGAATATGCGATGAGAATTTTTTTCGTATAATAAATTTTTTCTCTTTTCTCAGAAATTATTTTCTATTAAAACAGTATTTAGAAATGTAGAAATCAATTATGCTATAATTTTGCTGTTAAAGCATGGCTTGACTTCACTTCATTCTTGGCATGATCAAACTCTTATAAATCTTGATTCTTTTTATGTGAGAGAGACTTCTTCTTTATATCTTTAGCGTCTTAAAGTGCGATATTTTTAGCAACTTTGAAAAAATATCGACTTCGAATTATTTCGTCGTTTTGCAACAGTTGCATTGTCCATTAAACAAGTTTACCAACTAGTTCCGTACAGCGTCATAAAATTTCACATAGTTTTCAGGTACTTTTTTTCTATTCGTCTACAAAAATTGCGCAAGTTTACCGTATTACTTATAATTCGAAACAATTTGTCATTCTTTAATTATTTTTTTCTGAAAATTATCTATTTTTTGAGATATTGTGAAAAAACGTGTTTCAGATGTTAATTTTCCAAGATAATAGTGCAACTAGTGCGGCGATCCGCCAAATTGGAAAACTTGGAGTTTTCATTATAGGACATCGAACTTCAAAAATCATCATTATCGTATCTGTGCAAGCAAAAGTCCTTTTTTTGTCTATTTTTTTTACTACTACGTGACGTACGTTACGTATGTATGAAATTTAAATTATATCATATTTCAATATCATACATTGGATACTTACGCATGATAAGTAGATGTATTCCTAACTTTGAATTAATTTTGTTTCTTATATATTTTTATATACATATAGTTAATTGTTTTCTAGATATTTTAACATTTCCGGGTTTTTAGAGGACCTTGTATCAATAATTTCAATTGCACATAACATCCTCTAGAGACGTCATTTAAACGAAATATTTGAATTCCACTCGGCAAAAGTTTCCAACTTATATAATTTACAATAATTTATAATTTAACAATATATAATTTTCCAACAATATATAATTTATATCTATTTATGACTATCATTTTCTGCATTTTCCTTATAAGTGTAAGTAAAACAAATTATAATTAAAAGCCGAAACACATATAATAATTAAATTTTCGAGATGATTGCATTTGCCTACAATCAATTGTCTACATCACTTTTGCCTACAGCTCAATTGCCTACAAGTACTTTAAAAATAAATATGCATATAAATAAAAATTTTAGAAACGAAGTTACTTTTGCCTACATGTATTATTGTTTCATGTATTATTGCCTACAGCTCGATTGTCTACAAGTACTTTTGCGCACAAATATAAAATTAAAGTTAAGTAAGAAAATAATTTATATTTTAAAAGTAGAGAATTTGTATTTTAAAGCAGAAAATTCGATCCCAATCGGATACAAGTTGAAACGGACACGGTAGCTATTGAGGATAGGAAATCTGTCATGTGAACAGTGCGATGTCAGACAGTGTCCGCTTGGAATATTTTTCCAAAAAAATCTTATCCTAACCAAACCATTTTTTTGGTACGAGGTGGTCTGGTCATTTCGCGTGAAAAGTTGCAAACCTTCTAGTAGAACTTTGTTGAATGTGCAACTTTCCACGCGAAAGTAAAAAATGAATTTGATTAGAGTTAGATTTAATTAAGGATTAGTTGTTAAAGCAGAGATTAGTACATATAGGCAATCGAGCAGTAGGCAATAATACATGTAGTCAATCGAACTATAGACAATAATACATGCAGACAAAAGTAACTGTTTCTAAAATTTTTATCTATGCGCAAAAGTGTAGGCAATAGAGCTGTAGGCAAAAATGATGTAGGCAAATAATACTGTAGGCAATTTCGATTTGCCTTAAGCAAACGGAATCTCCCCAAATTTTCATATTGTAACACTTCATATCGTTACAGCCAGAAAAAATGCATGCTTCTATTACTTTATTTTAGACTTTTTATACTCTTTTTCTTCTTAAATTTTCTTTATAAAAGGAGATCTGTAAAACCTCTTAATAGTCGAAGATTTATTTGATTAATAACTAATGATATAGAATTGATTAATATTTATTAATATTTATTAATGAAGTTTGCTGATAATAGAAACAAACATCCACCAGTGATCTCATTTAGTTTTTAGACTTTTAGATTATATTTTGTTTCAAATGCATTGTATATGTTGTGAATACACATTATTATGTAATAGTCAAGAAATTATCAAACTTTAAGATTAATGACCTTTCAAGTAAGAAGCGAGCTTGCGATGTCAGGTTGTATCGAGCTGCCGATAACAGCAGGTAAGATGAGACGACAGGATACATCGCGATGTCGTTCAACAGATGGGAAACAGATAGAGATGTTACGGATAACAATCGAGGATGCGCTGTCGCTTGGACGGATTGCGCGCGATTGTCATCCGCGACGAACAATGAGTCGTGGCCGACCTCCGAATAGAGAGATGGAATTTATGTGGTCTCGGAGCCGCATTTGATATCGGAAAATCAGGAAGAGGGCTGCACAAACCGCGACAATACATTCTGGACATATTGCTCCTCGGGATTCTTTCCTTGCATCATCATATTGGACGACCTGCAATCGCACGAGTAAAGCTTTCATTCGGCGGGACACGCTATTATTTTGCATGTTTAATCGTGGAAACTTAGGAAATGGACAATGACAAGTCGTCAGATTTTTCATACATCTGTTTCACGGCTGCTTCGTAAAGGTTCGGTGAGGTTACTATTAAGTTTAGTAAAACATCTTATTATTATTTTTAAACACGCAATAAATGTATCATCAAACAGAACACAAAAAATGTTCGAATATTTTATCGAAGCTGCAGACGTCAAAATGTGTAACACTGAGTCTGTGAGATCTATTTAATTTGTTAATTAAAAAACTAATTAATTTTAGGGAATCAAAAACGTATAAAAAAGAAAATATTAATGACATTTAAATTAAAAAAATTAAATTTGACATTTTTTATAAAGAGATTTATAATTTATAATTGATTCAATAAATTCACGGTCATCTCCGGAGGGTCAAATATACAATATGTTAAAAATCAAATGTTAAAGCGAAAACTTCTTTTTAATAAACCAATTTGTTTTTTGGTCTCATTTGAAATAAAAAATTCCTAAAACTGACTTTTTTTAAATTCTACAATACATTAAATCTGACACTAATTCTTAGAGGAGGCGCGACTGCTGTCTCATGTAAACCCATTTTTATTTCTAGTGTCAGAATCATGCGTACACAAATCATTTGCAGGATGCGAATCTCTGAATTTATGTCACTAAGCGATTATGTAATGATTTCGCCTGATATTGCGCATTACGCGATTAACGCCTATCAAGACTTACCTATCTATGGATTCATGAATTGGTTCCTTTCCTTCTGCCTCACTTTGTCTGTCTCTCTCTCTCTCTCTCTCTCTCTCTCTCTCTCTTCCTTTTCCTCTGTCTCTTTCCCTACGGAAATGCCATGGCGATATGTCCCGGTTAGCCGTATACTTTGTCTTCGAATAGAATTTTCGATTGGGCAAAGTCTCCACGTTCCTATCGTTCCGCGGTTGTACGGTTCGATTAAATTTCCCCGGGATTCTGTGTGGTTACGGAAGTCTGGTATCTGGCATTCAAGCGTTCGTCCTGCGGTCAGTGGCTGTTATGTAATAAATGTTCGGCAATCCTTAGTAATTGATCAAAGTTAATCGTTCAAATCTTTGATTCTACAATGTAAAAGAAAGACTGATTAAAAATATAACAAACAGAATCATTAAATATGTTACTTAGTTTTACTATTTCCTTTTCTTGCTCTAAACACATAAGAATGGAATAAGAAAATCTAAATAAAATAGAAAATATCTTATAGAAAAATAATAAGGTATCCCCTACATAAATGGCCTAAAAATCAGAAAAATAATAAAATGCTCTCATACATAAATATGGCCAATATCCACGATACTAGAAATCGATCCGAGATCGAAATCGGACAGAGAAAAAATTAACAAACATTTGAACAATTTGATCACATGACCAAGGAAGAGGAAGAATTGATCAATTCTTTCTTCATCCGAGGTCTCGGATCGATTTCTAGCATCGTGGATATTGAATCTAATACTCAATATAGATTGCTGTTCGTAGATAGGTTACACAGACAATTAAATCTTCACTATATTCATGTAAATATTAATAAGAATGTCCCATATTTTTTATTAACATTCAGAAATATTTCCTACTTTAAATCGGTAGAAATAGTAGTTTTCAATGTTCTGTTTAATAAAAATAGTAATACACTTTCCAGACAATATGCGTGTTTGAAAAACGTCATAAAGATATTTTTTGGAGCATACATATCTAAAAGATAAAAACATCTTCTAGACATTGCGTATTGTCTGAATTGTATCTTAAGTAGGCTATTGAGCTATTTCGATGAATAAGCGTCATAAACAACTGTCTATTACATTTTTATCGCAATTTGTTTCGTGTCGAATATAAAAATTAATGTATATATTTTTCTAAGGTACGTAAAAATTTTTCGCTCAAATTTGAGAAAATGGTTCTCAAACTTTCACATAAGCAGCGTAGTTCGCTACGCCGCAACGATTCTTGTTTCTCGCCAGTCGCATGTAGCCGTTTTCACCCCAACTATCGCCCCACCAGTTCTTCAGGATCCACTCGGTTGGCGTATATCCGATGATGAGCATCGCATGGTTCACCATGTCCGAACTGCATCGATGATCATCGTAAACGCCTTTGCTACAAATGGAAATATCGGATTAACATCTGGAACTTTCTTATGCAATTTAAAAAGAGATAGGGCGCTATTGCTAAAATATAAATATGATAGTTATTAATGGATAAAAAATTAGAATTAAACAATCTGTTTCATTAATGAAGCAAAATATTTTGATATGCGCGTTTCAAGTTTGCTTCCTTACGTAGAAAATGATACAATTCAAAAACTTAATTTTCGAATTACAATATTACCGTGAATAAGTTAAATAAACACTATCTTGTAAGTGAATTAATTTATCATCATAAAAATCAAAAATATCACAACAAGGAAAGTTTAAGAAAAAATCGGAAAAAAGGAAAAGAAAGAAATATATACGCGAGAAAGATATTTCCCAAGAATATTAAAGGACATGAATTATCAACTCTCTGAACTTGCGAACTGTGCGAACTATTATACACAAGAGTATGCAATTAATAGATAATATTTGCATATTGATATCGCATGTTTTCGATCAGCATCCTGTATTTATTGTAAACATGTAAAATATCTCGAGGCATTAATCATTTCCTGTTTATCATGACTGTTAAACGATTTCCATGATTTTTACGGGTATTTATTGTTTGTCAGAAATGAAAAATGGCAGGAAATAGTCGCGCCTTGGCAAGCCCTTTAGAATAATTCAATAACTGTGCCTCAGTGATTTGAATAAATAAAAGTCGACGGTATACTAAAAGTTATTAAACGGTTCTAGGTTGAAGATCCGGGCAAAATTTCATGTGTAAATATTGTTTGTACTTATAATGCTAAAGTTTTAACGATTCTACCAAAACAAAGACATCCGCAAGATTTCTTTTAGAGAGGCATGATTAAAAAAATTGATAATATAATAATAATAATAATAATAATATTTCTGAGGCTTTCACGGATATTTTTTTCATATGTTGTACATACTTTCA
>NW_017259315.1:778846-779333 GCF_001594045.1 Atta colombica | reverse complement strand
GGGCTCCTTTTACTTCTCTTTCTCTCCTTTCTGATCATCTATGTATCAAAAAGTTAATCAAGAGTTAATCAAGAGTAGAGTCACTTAAATAATTTAATTATTTAAGTTATATTAAAAAAAATAAGTAAAGACTCTTGAAATTGAAATAAATATAAAATTAGAATAAGGTTAATAAGAGTCTAGCATGAATGAAAATTATGAATTTAATGAAATAATAAATAATTACACAAGAAAATTGAAGAAATGACCGCTCAAATTTGAAATTAAATCCTTACATATTTTTTTATACTGCATACTACATGATGAAGATAACTTAAAGTTGGACCGAAGCGTTCAATTTCTTATATATTAATACTTATTATTTTATCAAATATAACTATCGTCTGCATTAGAGATGTCTCTTTTTAGCTTTATTCTAATTTTGAATTTAATTTAATATTTATAAGAATACGTATTTATATTTGATTCAAATATTATTAAAATTCTT
>NW_017259315.1:777295-778780 GCF_001594045.1 Atta colombica | reverse complement strand
AGAATTTATTTAATAATGCAAGTTTTTATAATCAATACACATACATTAAATAAAAAAAATCTATATTTAAATAATAACTTAAATAGTAATTTCTTTTTTGGATTATTTTTAGGAAACAATTAATAGGTTTAATACTAATCTTTTTCCCACACCTAATATATAATAATTTAAATTTTGTATAAAATATTTGAAATATTAATAAATTTCGAGATAGATAATTCAACAATAGATGAATACGCATTTCTGCATTAATAAAATAATAATCAATTGCAATTAGAAATGTGGATTAAATCGATATTTGCGCGGCTTCTTTAGAGACAACAAATTTGTTGAAGAAATTTAAATAAAATATTAACTACATTGAAAAACAAAATTTACTAAATTTTGAAAAATATTTCTTTGAATAGTCTTAGCGGAATATTTACTAAATATAAATATATATTTATTAGATACAAGAACCATTAATTTGATTTAACTATATTCTTTATTTATCTAAATATTTATTTACCGTAAGTAAGTTAAATAAATAAAAAACTACATCCGCTAAAACTATTCAAAGAAATATTTATGAAAATTTAATAAATTTTTTCTCAGTGTAACATATTTATTGCTGAATTACAAGCGATTAGCTATCTGAACGAAAAAAAACTGTTTGTCATTGTCAGTTGTTAGTAGAATTTTTTCGAATTTATGTCAAATGCATCGTAATTTGTACTGCTAATTTATTCTTCTTAAACCGATCAGTTGATCCATAAATGCTCAAAATTATAGTGTGAATACAATATTTATGCGAATTTGCGTAATAAATAGTAGATGTCTAAAATTATCGTATGTTTCTTGAATATGACATATTAGTCGGCGTCTCGCGCATACATTATTTGTTCATTAGCGGCAATTCACGCGGGCAGGTTTTTTGTTCAAATAAAAATATATTACTCACTGATAAAGTTGAAATGTCTTTGGGCTGGCATTTATGGAGGCGGCTACGGGACCAATTGTAGCCACTGCTATTTCCAGAGCTTTTTCGTCTCGCGCTGGTAGAATTGCCCATGAAGTTATATTGACAACACTCTGATCCTTCTCAAATCTGCATTCTCCTTGCTAAAATAATTTGAATTACAAACGTAAATTATTTAACTTATTATGAAATATTACATTATACTACTATTACATTATATATTACTATTACATTATATACATTAATAATTATAATTTGGGAACATTTATAATTTTCTCGCATTTTACGAAGAGTTGAGAGTATTCTAATTTGGAAGGCTATAAATTACATGATGGAATTCTTTTTCAAGATTCAGGAATTCTTTTGAAATAGGTTACTATATTAATATAAAACTTTCTTAGACTTTATTTACATACAAAATAAATATTTAAAAATATTTTTCCTGTCCTATATCCATGCAAAAAAATTTCTTTTAAATTTTAAATTTAATTCTAGGACATTTAAATTTTAAATTAAATTTTTTTGTC
>NW_017259315.1:774816-776918 GCF_001594045.1 Atta colombica | reverse complement strand
ATATATAGTATACATATATGTTAATAACAAAAATATATATTATATTATTATATAGTAATTTAATGTAATTTAACTACTTTCAATAAAGTTTTATTTTGGTGTCATAACATCAAACTGTTTTATCAAAACAAAACAATTATTTTTAAAATGTTCAAGCATTTAAAAAATAAACTTTTGTTTTCGAAGTTTATAGTTAAGATTCACTTTGTCATAACTTACTATTGGGAATTATCAAGGTTATTATTGAAGTAACTACTTCCGTTGATATTGCTAACATAAATTGATTATTATAAAAATATACGAAGTTATCTAATTTCCGAGTATATGTAAACATGATTGAGATTTGTTAACAGAAACATGATGGGAAAATATAAATATATAGATAACTTTCAAACAAAAAATATAGATAGCTTTCGAGGAAAACTAGGACAATCTTACGTCAGTCCATTTAGCAACTGAATGAGTTTCATTCTTGATCAAAGTAGTAAACATGCACAGAGAATACCAAAGTGTCAACACAATATACATAATCGCTTATATATAATTTGAAGAAATGAATTTAATAGGAAAAGATTGATAATAAAAATTCGAGAGAATTTTATATATTAATGTTTACTGACACTATTAAATTGGAGCATAGTCAGTCATACACGCTTGGTTGCATCATCTGAACTTCGTATTCATAACATCGTAGTTTTAAATTAAGTCAATCAGATAAAAGCGTTTACTTCTTATTATGAGTAAGAGTAATAGCTGCACACTTTCTTAAAATTCTATGATACATTTGGCTCTTGCACTGCTCACTCGTATAAAGTAAAGTATATTTACTATTAATAGAGGAGCTTGAAGAGCATCGTCACAGAGCCATTTATATTATAGAAGTTTATTGTGTTAACGTGAGCATAATTCAGATTCTCCTAGCTGAAATCTTCCATAAATTTTCTGACATTTTTGATTGGTGGACATTCGCGAAATAATGGAAGAAACCTTGACGTTTACCTCTTTATTGCGATAATTAAATTCGCACTGTCAGCACCTTCGCTCGTACTCGCTAATAATGCATTATTATGTATTATGATCACAGTAAAGATCTCGAAAATCAAGTTTCTCAAGTTATTATTATAATTTACAGCGCTGTTATTCTATAAATTTTTACGACTGATTACATTACGGATAAAAAAAATTTACATGATTGTTAGTAAGAATTTTATTAAAAATAAGACTGCAGAAATTCTCTTTAAAGGTTTAAACTTTTAAAAGATGCCGAACATTTTGTAATGCTCTACAAATGTGAAAGCAATTCGAGAGTTGCATTTTATAAACGGATGCCCCGATGGAATATCATATATGTCGTATGTCCAACAGTTGGAAAATGTAATGCGTACCTCGGCGTCGTAGGGATACGTGGATCTAGCCATGAGACCTTTAGACTTTTCCAAATATTTTAAAGTGTTCCTCAGGGAACCGCCGGTGCATCCGAGGTTTCCAGTTATCGTGCTGCAATCTACCAACTGTTGTGCGCTCACAGGTAGTAGCATGCCAGTTTGTTTAAAAATCTGTCCTTCTATACTTTCCGCGATCGAGTAAGCGTAACAACTCCCGCAGCTCCGTTGATTTACCGGTGAAGTGATGAAACCGTATTTACGCCAATCCAAACTTGTTGGTATATTGCGAGAATCCCTCTGTGCTCCCGATACTATCGGTTCGGTCGGCAGTCGACGTCTTCGACTCGGTATCAATTTCACCTGACATGAAAGAAATTGGTAGAAAGAGATATTGTTAAAACAATTTTAGTATTGTTCATATTTTGTAATAAAATATATATAATATTTGCGATTATTTGAAGAGCAAAGAAAATATAGAGAAAGAGGGATAGATACCTAAAAAAGTTCAAACCTTATTTATTAATATTTCAGGATAAGTCTTTTATTAAAAATCATAAAAGACAAATAAATAAGAAAAAAGAGAAAAAATGCTAATAAAAATAATACAATGAAACAAAAATACAAAAGTAAAAACAATAAAGATAATAAAAAATTATGGATAAAAGAATCGAAAAGATAGTAGAAAAAATTCTAGACGAGAGAGAGAGAGAGAGAGAG
>NW_017259315.1:769859-774716 GCF_001594045.1 Atta colombica | reverse complement strand
GGGGGGGGGGGGGAGGGAGAGTGTGTGTTAAAGAATTAAAATTAAAGATTTTGGACAATCAAAACTTGGATGAATGAGCTGTGCAATTAATTACAAACCATTTCGCGTATGTATTGTCGAGTGCTGAGATCGGCAATATGATTATCCCGGAGTGTATAACTATGATGCCCTGCAGCGGCCAATAGATTATGCTTATAAATTTCCACGAGATTCTGCTCCCAAGCCATTCTTCTGGCGCTTTCCAGATTTTTTGCGTATATCTTATTAAACTGCGTCTGCTCAAATAAAGCATGTTTTGCATAATATATCTTGAACGAGGTTGATCTAATAAATTCATCCAAAGGATATATAGAGCTTTTGCAATTGTATTTATAAAACATATGTTCTTATTATTACGTAATTAAATCTTGATGATTTTAATTTTAAATTAAGATTGAATTGCAGTATCTCTCTCAATATTAATTAATATTAATGTTAAGAATATTAACGAATCTATAGATTAATTTTATTATTGCATTGTAATAATTAATTAGTGTCAAATAGATTATGTTTTATTATGTCATATTAATATTTGACTATTAAAAACTATACTGACTATTAAAAAATAATATAATTAAAGAAAATTTTTGTTACATCACATATAAATATTCTCAAAAATGTTGTTTAAAAATCAATTAATAATTACAAATTTTCACAAATAAAAATAAAAAATTATGAGAACAGTTTTTAATTAAAAAAAATTTAATCAATGCAATAGAGAGAATAAAAAAAAATTAAGAGATTCATAAAATTAGCCTCTCGAAATATTTTTATTTTAAGGATATGTTACCTTGTAGGCTTTCCAATAATCATCGAGCTTTTCCGAGATTTTCGGCGGTAAGGTATCCCCATTGAAAGTCTGAATCGCGAATGTCCTAGGCAAGATTAATATTGAAAGCAGCGTCGCACATAATCGCGAGCACATGGCGACGCGCGGCGAATAATTTACAGTCCTTAATTAATTCGCGCGACAGACCCAAGCAGTTAACTATCTTGACGTACCTTACGATACTGCATGAGGTCATAACATGTAGTAACGATCAGTGTCAGCGCATTCTGTGAATTACATCACCGGACAGTTGCTCACGTTATGCTGATGTATGTTTATTTCGTCAAATAATAATTATTTTATATTCCATGTTTTTCGCTGGCGTCCCTACTTTAAATGCTCATATTTGTGTCGCGTTTTGGTACAGATAACTAAACAGTTCTTATTGTTAGAATATTTATTATTTGGAAAAGGAAATAGTTTACGATTTACATTATTATTATTACAATATGTTACATAATATAAAACAATTTGAATCGAATGTGTTTTTCTATTAATTTGAGAGGCTTTTTGTTTTGTCAAAACAACGTTATTCAAAATATAACACTTTACATACAGTAATTTAATTGAAATCAAATGTATCACAACAATTAACTAATTGATTCGAAGAAAGTAATCGACAAAAATGATTTCTTAATATCAATATGACATGCAAACAAATATCTTATTATAAATATTTTTGTTCACAAACTGTAAAAAAAAAATTTTGTAAGGAATATGACTTGATTAATTTTTTATAAATTACTCCCTGTTACTGGAATAAATTATATCAAATGTTATTAATATTTTATGTTATTAATATTTTACAGTCTATATTAAATTATAACTATAAACATCTGATATAAGACTCCTATAATAAAAATTATAATTATAAACATGATATAAGACTGATTACCAGACTCTATATGTTCCTATTAAACTATACAATAGATTTTTCAAAAAAAGCATCTTGTATAAGCTTGAAGAAGAAAAATTATATAAGTTTTTAGATCTCGCCAAAATGATATTTTAAATAAATTTATAACGACTTTTGTCAACTTGTCGACTTTTGTAGTTACTGAAATGAAATACAGCTTTTTATTTGTAATATAAATCTCGAAAAATATACGAGAACAAATGTAAATGTATATTTGAAATGAAGGAACTTGAGAGTATCTATTAAGTGGAAAACTATAATTCATAATTATTGTTGTCGTTAAAGTTACAAGATTATAAGCCTGGAAAATGCATCATATAGAATGAAGGATTTCTAGTATTTAATAAAATTTAGTAAAGTCAACTTCAATAGACAAACATGCTCGCTGGCTTTATACACTGCTTGACGTTGCATACAATCTCCAAAAATTTTTGCATTTAACATTAATGAGATAAATAAATAAATATTCGAATTTTAAAGAGAGAGAAAGAGCGAAGCTGTTAATTGTAAGGGCAAAAAGTGCAAGCAACGCGAGCAGAGAACGATTTATTGGTTTACCACTTTAAAGAATGCCGCCGGTCGGCACGTGTCCGCGAGATGGCGACAGTCGATAAGTCAAACGCCGCCGCTGTCGCGAAACCTCCGCGATGGTCTCGGCGGCCGGACGGTCCGCGTAGTACCGATACGCGCGCGCGTCACGCTCGTCTCGTTGCGCTGTTCCGGGTGTTCGCGTTCGCGTCTCGTCTTCTCACGAAAATCGTTGCATTGCCGTTCACCGCCGTCGTCGTCGTCATCTGCGCGCCGTGATAAATTGCCGTAGTAAATCGCGCGCGCGAATTGGGGCGATGGAACACGCGCCGCAGCTAAGCAGGAACGTCACGGATCCGCGCACGCGTGCATGCGCGGCCGCCGTCGCGAACGCCAACAACTCGCGCGAGAACTCTTGACACTCGCGTAAAATGGGAGTTTCTTCGCGGTGCTTGTGATCCATAAAAAAAAAAGAAAGACGCGCCGTGATCCATCTCCCATAATATCTCCCCCTTTCCTCCCAAAAGAAAAATCTGTTCGCTCTTCGTTTCATTTGTGACTTTTTTTACAACGCATTTTTCATCAAGAACGTTCTCTCTTTTCTCTGTGTTTCTTTCTCTCTTCACTTGTCATCATATCTCTGTTTTATCGCGCGTCTCACGTCCTCCCAGCGGCCCCAAGCGCGGTGCCGAAACTTCGGAATACGCGCGTTCACCGGCGGCGCGCGAGCGGCTCATCGACGCGCGGTACATTCGAAGCGCCGCAACGATGGACGAGTCCGGGATCGACATGGGCTTCGATCTGACGGCAGCATTCGCCGTCGCAGATCCGATTGCCCATCATGTCTCCGTTGCGGATTACGACGACGAGTTTGAGCAGGCCCTCTCCCTTCTCTCGACTTCAACCAAGGAGCTGATGTACTACGAGCTGAAGAGCCGCGCGCCTGACACCGGCAGGTACGTCAATTCTGGCGCCGATGGTATCTCGAAACAAATTTCGTTTGATCAAACACATGTAAACGAGATAACGAGACGTGTTCTGTTTGACATTGACATTGTTACGACGGCAAAATTATTAACTCTAGTAGCAATTTTGGCGATGTTTTGATTAAATGTGGAGATGTACATATTAGGCAAATATTGGGCTAATATTTGGCTAATTATGCCAATAATTGTGCTATTAGAATAATATTCTTGATATTATTAACAGTGAGATTCGATCAATTAATATTAATGCTAATGTTGAATGCAACATGTGAGTTGAAGAAACACGACAGATCTCCAAGGAACATCATAAGTACGTCCAGGACGTCTCTATGTTTTCTGAACGTTCTAAAGACGTTTTCAAGATGTTTCTCAGATGTGTAGTATGGGATCCCAGACAACACAGTTTACGATCGGAACATAAAATGTTTTTAAGTTTTCTTTGAAACGATATTGTAAACATATCTACAAGAATGTTATTGTACGTCTTATATCGTGATTTTAAATTTTGTGTTATCTATTGGAATTATGCTATAATTAAGAAGGAATATAAATTACTTGTATTATATCAATCATAATTATCGGACGTAAATTTTATTCACGACAACAGTTAGGTGGGATATACGTATACATATACACATATACATATATACGTATTGATATACAAACAAAAGGAGTCGGATAACTCCGGTTCTATAGCTCATGTGAGAGTATATACGCGCGAGAGATGCTTTTATTTGGAATATGATATCGCAAGGCTGTATGCGACTAAAGCTGAAAGATACGGAGACTTCATTGCGATTTGAAGAAGATTTTAGATTTTTAGACCTTCAACAGAGTAATTTATTTAATCAGAAAGAATAAAGTGCCAATCAAGAGCCAGCATCAGACGCGTGTGGGTCATATATTCTTTATACAATTCTTTATACAATTAATTTAGATTTCGATTCTTCATTTAAGGCGTGTATTATGTGTTTCAATTTTAATAGTAAATATGCATGAGCAACATTGTGCGATATAAGAAAAAAATTGTAAAAGTTTTAAAATATAAAATTACATAATATTTGAGTGTTTCAGTTAAGTTTTAAATATTTGAAGTCTGTAAAATTGTAATATTAACGTGAAAGAATTTAAGTCTAAGTCTCTGCGAATATGAAACTTGGAATTGTACTTGAGACAAATTTTAAACAACAATAATAATATTAGACCAATATATAAATGTACACTGAGTTACAACTCGATCTGAGATTATTCGGTTATATCTTATT
Organism: Atta colombica; assembly: GCF_001594045.1. Classification (NCBI taxonomy): domain Eukaryota; kingdom Metazoa; phylum Arthropoda; class Insecta; order Hymenoptera; family Formicidae; genus Atta; species Atta colombica. The sequence goes on along the minus strand of NW_017259315.1, from coordinate 770,153 downwards.
GTTAGTGCTCAATTAATATTTAAGTATTTAGTGAATTTATTTAATGTACATATTGTATTCAGTTTTCTAAATTATGCGTATCGATTTAATTTTAGATTTTGTATCGCAATTTTAAACTGAAACTATGACAATAATATCATAAATTAAATTGTCAATTTAATGATATTGACATTAATAAGCAGTTTAAAGAGCTGCAAACAATTTATTGCAAAAAATATCACCTCATCCAAAGATCAGATTAACATGTACATATTAATCTATTATTAAAATTAAAAAAAATTTATATATTATATT
>NW_017259315.1:767737-769660 GCF_001594045.1 Atta colombica | reverse complement strand
AATATATTATATATATTAAATATTGCAATAGAAATTGATAATATTGTCAGTAATAGAATAGTTTTATCTGTTGAATATTTTGATAATTATATTGAATAATTGTATCATTGATAAAAATTTCTAATTGAAAATAAACGAATCAGAATTTTCTTATTAAATTTATTAGAATTCTAATTGAGATAATCGGAATTCTGGTTGATGCAATATTTCTTAAAATCTATTAAAATTCTTATTTTTATCACAGTAATTATCAGAATTCTATGTTATCTCAATTAGAATTCTAGTATATTTAAAATTTTGATTCATTCATTTTCCATCAGAATTACTATTTAATCCAGCTAAATCATTTTTTTGTTAGGTTTGTCATGGCAAGCCGAAGCCGTGATCTTCAGTAAACACATGCGCATAAAATCAAGTGATTTTTATAACGAGAAATTTATAAGATTACATCGTGTGCAAATGATAACGATGATATTTGTACACTGAGAAAAAAATATAGCTAATTTTAATCAATATTTAGTTTAATTCCGCCAACTAAACATTTGCTTCTATAGTAAATATTTGTTCAATAAAAAAAATAATTTTTAAATCAAATTAATGGTTTTAGTATGAAATAAATATATCTTTATATTTGATAAATATTTAGTTGACAATATTCAACTAAATATTTAATTTAAAATTGTTTATATTTTTTCTCAGTATTATGTATGTGTTCTAGAATTTCATTATTAATTGAATTTTGATTAAAATTTAGTTGATAAAGAAAAGGAACTATTTATTATATAAGAGAAGAGAAGAGTTATGTCAACATAATTATATACCGCATAATAAATATATATATATATATATTAAAATGAGATAACAACGTAAATTTAATAAAATAATTAACTATTTATATCAGATATCAGAATAATAATTTTTTATACAATTTTTGATGAAATTATTTGATGTCGCGTGTGAGAACGACAGATAAATTATTTCATAATTATCAATTTCATTAAAAAATCTCCAAATTTCTTTTTATTATAATAGCTAATATATGATGATTAAAAATAATTAATTGTGATTCTTAAATATGTGTTTGTTCGTTGGAATCATGTAAGTTATCTAATCGCATTACAAATAGAGGATATATAAAAATAGTAGCATATTAGTAGTAGGAAATATTGTCTAAAAATATCGATAGAATACATTTAGTTGTAAAATTTTGTTTATTATTTAATATTTTAATTATTTAAATTTTCAAACAATTTTGTACAAAATCTTTTTTTTATTTTTTGTTTGAATCATTTAATTCTGCAATATTTCTGCGAATTTTCCGAAAATATTATTTATTAATAACAACACTTTTTAGATATTTGTTATCTTGTTTATTTGTTGTTTGTTACCTTGTATCACTGTTTTTTGTGCAAAGACATTGAAATAGGATCATGTAAGAGAAAGGAAATAGGATCATATAAGAGAGCGGAAATAGAATAGTTGAAAAAATGAAAGTAGAGTCGATGGATATTTGACGCACATTAGCGCATCAAATTAAATTTATCAAGCCGTATATTTTACATAGGAAGTAAAATGCCAACGTGTACTGTTTGCGTTTATTACAAAAATTAGCAACTTATTTGTCATTCGCGATTCTTGATACTTTTAATTTACATAGGATTTGAAAGAAATAATTAATAACGAATTTTTGTGAATTTTTGTAGGTATATGTAAAATAGAGTTAGGCAGATACTTTTGAAAAAAGATTTTTTTATAGTTCGATATTCGATAGATAACAGTCTTTCGCTTAAAGCGAGACCCACATATGTGTCTACATACTGCGTACAGTAAAAAATAAAAGAGATTCCTATTCCAATTTTGAGTGCAAAATCGAATCAAATCCAATCAAACCTTGCACGTGCTCGGTTTTTGACAAGAATCGAA
>NW_017259315.1:759148-767637 GCF_001594045.1 Atta colombica | reverse complement strand
CTTTCGGCAACATGAAAATAAAAGTGAACAAAAAAGATTGAAAAAAATAGATCGAAAAAATAAAAAAACTTCTCCAAGTAATTTTTCTGACTTTGCTGTTACACTTTGAACGGCGTGGATTGCGTTTCTTATAGTCGGGTTTTTAAATGACGTTTAAAGGTCGTTAGTCATGAATCTATCAACGAGACAGCGCATATAAAAGCATTTCGTTCATTCAAACAGATTCGCAAGCAATAGCAGTGACAAACGTTCGTAATTGGTAATCGTGATCTTCAAGGAAAACACGCACTCATCTCCTTTGATTAACGATCTGTGCATCTTGTAAACCGATATTAGATTCTCGAGTACCAACGATCTGCTTGGCTTTACGATGAAGCTACCGCGAATATCAACTTTCACAGTCTCTGAGAGTTTGCTCGGGGTGTTCAAATTGCATCCGAAAGTTCTCGCGCCTAATCAGTTTCATCCGCTAGGCGTTAATTGATTCCTATGGAGAAAGCAACATGAGTTTAAGCTAAAATTTAAATTGCGTATAGGCTGCACTGAATGATTGTCTAAACCCTTTTCTAATGTAAGTTAACTTTAATTTTGATTTAACTTATTTTTTATTTTTTTTTATATAGTTCTTAGAATTAGACGAGGATAAAGAGTAAATTAAACCGAGATTAAAGTTAATCTATATTGATAGAAATAGGCATAAATCTGCAGTGATGCGCAATTTGTCGGTTCATAGCCGAAAATACAAAATTATTTTTATGCAAGCGAAAATATTATGCAGTCCATAAAATTTTATCTTTTTAAAAATGGCTTTTTGAAAATGCTTCTTAAAAATGATATGCATCATTAGTTGAAGGAATGTTGCTAGAATTAGCCTTTACAAATTTTATTGTAAGACGAGAATATTATTTTGCATATTTACATAATAAAAAATCAAATAAATATTAATTTTGCATTATCGATTTTAATAATTGGCAATTTATTATTTACTATTTCGTTTATGATGTTGGTCGCGATGACGACACGATACAGTTTACGTGACACGGATGACATATTGATTGTCTTCAGATAACGTTATGAGTACATCAGTACGTGATACGCATCACTGTAAACGTATAATAATGATTTCCGGCTGGAAGAGGTTTAATCTTACATCAATGATCTTTCGCAAAATAATGGAATGCGCATTTAATTGTCATTAACAATAAATCATCAAGCATCGCGAGAACAATACATAATGAATGCTTTGTTACTCGGAAAATACAATTGTGTGAAAAAAAGGATCGAGTTGCAATACAAATACGTATTGCAAATATTAGATAATGTTAGACAAATGGGAGTTTAAAAAAAATAGAAAAAAGAAGGGAGAAAAAAAGAAGAGATACAGGATGACAAGAGGCATTAATAAGTCGTTTTAAGGATCATTATCTTCGGACGTCATCTCGCGAAGTCATATCTAGATAGGCTCAACCTTCGGTTTTATTGCGTCCATGTCTAGATTGCGGAAGGTAGGGGTTTCGAGACATCAATGATCTCCTCGATAGAGACAATCAGCAAAAGTAGAAGAGAAGTGTTATTTTGTAAGTACTTTTGAAGAATAACCTCCATTTACTCACGGAACTCCGACGGACGTGGAAATAGTTTGGGAGATAGATATATGTGTATTTTTGATATGTTTAGTTTGATGCATAGCCAGAAGAAGGAGGGAAAATTTTCGAAATATCTTCAAATTTCTGGGAGAACAAAAAAGAGAATATTTTATTATTTTTAAGTTATTATTTTTATAATTAGGCTAATTGAAAAGAAAGTTACATATACATATATTGTCAGATTAACTTTACCGATTCTTATATACCTGAATCTTATATACCTACGTTAACAATAAACCGAATGGCGAATATATCATTAGGCATCGTCAAAGAACAATGACATAATAAATGCTTTGTTATTCGAAACAATATAATCGTGCAAAACAAGATATCGAGTTGTATAAATATGTATTGTAGATATTAGATGATTTTGGATAAGCAGGAGTAGGAAAAAAATTTTTTGTTTAGTATTTTTATTTAAAACAGAGAAGTTGCAAACAGATAATTTGCGAGATTAAATAATTTTTATGTCGAGAAATGATATCTCCTAGTGCGATTATAAGTATCTAATATGTGTAATTCAAAGAAAACTTCAGAACATACATACACTCGTACGATCTCTCTGAATCTAACGTGTTAGATTTTATCCTATATTTTTATTTTCCTCGCGATCTCCATTTAGTGATTTCCAATTTTTTATAATAACCTAATATTTTTAGCAAAACTACATACATTTAATTTTTGCAATCAGTATTAATAATAATTTAAACATTACAAAAAATAATTAATTTTGTATGTATGTGAGAGAGAAAAATTAGACTTATATTTATCTTAATTTTATTCCGACTAATGATTTTAACTTTTTTTATTATTTAAGTGTTATTATTAAAGTGTCAGCTACTTTATATCTCAAAAAAATATATTCTGAACGAATTAATTTTTGCTTTCGTATAAAATATTTTTCATAAGTTTCTCGAGACAGAAGTACATAACACTTTGCGAAAGGTTCAATCATTTAATTAGTACGAGTTTAGTCATTACACAGAAATTACAATGTCCGGAATCTTTCTGGAACTGAGTGGAAACGCGAGCATTAAGAGTATTTGACTGTGTATAATTAAGATCTGCGTCCAATTGTAATATGGTCAGAATGCTCTTTACATACAATTTCTCTTTTCTTCTGAGTTCTATCATAAATATACAATTAATTTTTTATCTTTGTTTTCTCTTGATATCGATAAAAACTATTATCTGAAATAATAAGATATGACAAGTTATACTGACAAGAGAAAAATTTCTAGTTGAAAATGAATAAATTAGATCATATCAATCAAAATTCTGACCATCATGATTGGACATCTAGTTATCTCAACTAGAATTCTGATTGATATGATTAAAATTTACTGAATCGTTCATTTTCAATCAGAAATTTTTCTCAATGTAATAATAGTAATAGTATTAATAATAAATAATACAAATAGTGGTGATATTTTCATAATTCTCAGCTGTTTCTGCAAAAAGTGTTGTTAATAACATGATTTCTTTGATTGAAATTTATTGATTGATAGGATCTTAATTAAATCAACTGGACCAGAAAATTCTAATTGAAATAATCAGAATTCTGATTGATTTATTCAGAATTTTTTATGGTTTGTCCGTTTTTTTGACCAAACATTTTTTTTCAGTATAAAGGTTTACGAATGTTTCCGTAAACTGTGATGTATGAATATATATAATTAATCGCGATGTATTTTGTCGATAAAGTGCTCAATGAAAATATCTAAAAACTTATAGTTTTTAGATATAAGTAAATATTAGATATAAGTAAATATTTTAAATTAACTTATCTAGTTTTTTTTTCCATTTATCAAGGACATGTTCATCTATAAATCTCTTGCAGATTCTTCATCTCTAAGATAAATGAAGGAGAGTATAACTTTCATTTTTTCGCGATTGTTCGAGGATCATTTTATTTCTATATTTTCTCACGTATTTTTCTTCATGCAACCGAAGTTATTATAATAATGATGCTATTAAGAATATAGTGGAATAAAAAATAAAATTCTTGTTTACATTGTTACGAAATTGCTGTCAATTATGCTTCAATTATTTAAACACCGATTCAGAGTTGTTGATCCAATTTTAAATGATTGAAGCATAATTGATAGCGATTTTGTAACAATGTGAATAAGGATTTTATTCTTTATTCCAATATAGCAATTTTCTTCTTGAAAGTAGCATTATTATTATTATGATAACTTTCGGTTTCTATGTAAAAAAATACATTTAAAAAACGTAGAAATAAAGCGATTCCCGGACGGCTGCGAAGAAAAGTTGTACTTTCCTTTGTGTATACGGCTCATTTTAAACTTTTTTAGTTTTTAACTCTCTTCTGCATGAAGAAAATTATTAGAATTCTAAACTTTTTCAGTCTTTAACTTTTTTGCATGGAAAAACTATTAAACAGTAATCTTCTCATTAATCAAATTTATAATTTGATTTTTTTCTTTCCATTTATTCATAATACAGTATTATGAACGCTGCTTTGTCAATCTCGCACGATTTGATTATATTAACTGTGTTTACGGACTAACTCCACGTTACAGACGATTGGATACGATGAGTACTATGCCTGCGAATGTCGTGCGTCATCAGCGAACGCGATAATGATTTCGGTGTACCAGCTGTTTTGTTTTAGAGACATTCCATTTATGTCATACAGTTTTTTTCCTTCCGTTATGAACTCTCTGAATATATACAAATATTATTTATTTCATTGTATATTTATTACAATAACAATAATGATGTTGTTGATAATGATGTTAATAACGTGATGAATAATAATTCAAGGCAGCACAGTTATATTCAAAATACATAATAAACGTTGAGAATCGTATAATAAATGTATGAACTGAAAAATAAACGTTTAAACTTTGATGTTTTTAAAACTATTTAATAAACGTTATAAAAACGTTTTATAAGACTATAAGACTCTTATAACGTAAATTTAATGAGTTTTTTTACTATTATAAAATACGTTTTATATATGAGATATTTCGACGATTTAATAAACGTATATATTTAATGTTTTTATAACGTTTATACACCATAAAAATGTTTCGATTAAATGTTTTTTATACGTAAATAGTCTGCTTGGGAATGATAATAATAATAATAATAATGATAATAATAATAATAATAATTGCAAATAGTAAATTTGAATAAATATATTTATCTTAGTTCTCTTCCTGTCAGTTATATTTTCAGCAATTTAATTTTTTGCGATGTTATCAATTGATTAGGAATCAAGTAAATCATAGTGATACTATGGATTTTTGCGATCGGCACAAATGCGCAATACATTTATAGGGCAACATTATAGAAAAGTCTAAGTCTTAATCTCGGGCCACAACCTTGCTTTAAGAGGCCTTAAGTCGAAAATCACAAGTCGAAAGAGATTAAGTGACAATAACAAAATTTCTGTTTTTAGAGTTTTTGCGTAGTCTTTAGGTTTTAACCATTAGACTTAAGCGAATTGAGCAAAATCCAATTCTTACGGCCTAAAAGCATAAATTTTGTGATCGATATCATCACTTACAACTTAGAGCTTTCGGTTTATGGCCTCTTAAAGTAAGGTTGTGAACTTACTCTAAGTTTTAGAATAAATTTAAATTCTTTGGCGTTATCCTGCATTAAAACTTTCTATCTTGTCTGGCTAAAATAAGTAATTTATAGTCAATATTGGTATATTTGAAATCGTCTTAAGTACAATCTTAAGATGCCAATTACAAAACCAATTACAAAAGCGTATTAACATTTTAAGACTTAAGACATTATTTAAAATCCTCCAGCATCACCTCGAAATTTTCAATCATAGTTTACATTCTAGAAAAACAGCATACATTTTTTATGGTTCCGGACTACACAAAAATCTAAAAAATAAATTCTTCTACACTTGTGAAACCTTTAACAAGTTTTTTAATAATAAAAACTATATTTTATTTATTTTTTACATATTAAAATCTGAATAAGAATTTTGAGAAAAAAATGTAATGTCGAAACTGTGTCTTAAACTGTATCTTAAAAGCACAAATAAATGGTGCTGGAGGATTAAGATGATCTTGTAACAAGAAAGAACTATGAATATCGATCTAAATCAAATATCTATTTTGCTTTATGTATAACAAGTATATTTAGTTCAGTCATAAACAACAGATCTCATGTCTTTCCGCACAAAAGTGAGCATAACTCCGGACTGACAAAAGACAAGAGTGAATTCGTTGAGACAATGCCGGCGATACCGCAATGACTTCTTCCTTCTTTATATCTCTTTTTCTTTCACATATGGCATATGGATAGAAGAGACTGCCACGAATCCGGCGCAAACCGGCTCGATACTCGCATTAGCTGGTGCAATGACTGGAAATTCCGATAAGTGCGCCCGTCGTCGCTGTCGCTGCGCCGCATTGCACAGCGTCGTCGTTGTCATTGCCGCAAAACGCGATACTGGATTCCTCAGTCACGACGACGACGAATCGCGCTTTTTTTGTGCGATGATGATGATGTCTTGTTTCTTTTTCACTTTTCAAGTTATTTGCTCGCGCGACTAAACGCTTACCGCGGCAGCTGTTCTTCGTCGTATGTTACATAACGCATCTTCAACGGATGAGCTATGTCGCTGTATGTGATGCAAGACGTATCGTGCACCTGTGTATGCACACGACATCGTCAAGAGTTTCGTAGAGTTAGTTTAGAAATGACTTGGTGTTGGATAGAATATAAGTTAAACATAATAAAATAGACGTAACACGAATCACGTTTTTATTATGTTTAAATATAAATAAATTTTTAAAATAAAAATTTAAATTGAATCAATAGAAACAGAATTAAATTATGATGATTTTTTTTATTGCTGTTATATATTCTTTATTTTCTTTCAATTGGAGTCGATAACAAATCGAGTTATGCCTGTTTTATTATGTTTAAATATAAATATGGTAAATATAAATAATATAAATATAAATATAAATAAATTTTTAAATAAGAATAAATCTAAATTGAATAAATAGAAAGAAAATTAAATTATGGCGGTTTTTAATTGCGTGCTGGACCGTTATACTTATAGTCTCTATTTTCTTTCAATTGCAAAATGGGAATATTTTTCTATTCTATTAATATCAACTACTTATTTTTATATAGCACTATTTTATATTTTTTATTTTTTTAATATTAAAAATAATATTTAATTTCAATTTATAAACAAAAATTTTACAAATCAATAGTGAAGATTAATGTTGTTGATGCTAATCGGAGCTTAAATCTGTCTTCACGACGATGCGGTGTATATTTACAGCAGGACTTATGATCTAAATAGAGCATCGTTGAAGTTAGTTAAGCACGACACGTGGTAATAATAAATTTGAACTCGACTCGTGCGGGTATATACGATATTTGTTATCGCATTGAGAGAGGAAAATGACATATTTTTTCATCCGCTGTCGTAAAAGGAAAGAGAATAAGCGCGCAGCAAATGCGTCGGTGATTTCCCTAGTTCACATTTGCGAATGCTAATATGAACATAGAAATTATATCACTATTACAATTTTTCCGTCCGACAAAGAACATATTCTAAATTCAATATATTGTAAAATACAAAACGCGCGATACTATATGTATTCAGCTGTATCTAAACTGCCTCACGATTATTATCTTTCTTTTTATAATTTTTAATTCGTATTTCAAATTAAAGTAAGATAAACTCTAGAGCAGTAAAAAGACTGGATTAAAAAATTATATATTAATTATTTTATTATTTATATTTGAAATGCAGAATTCTATTATATCATTCTACAAAGCTTTAAATATTGAATTTATATTTATAAGGATATATTCCATTTACTTTTGCGCGACTGCAAAATATATATTTGTCAAGATATTTGTGTGATACTATCTTTAGTTTTTATATATTATTAGCTTCATTAAATTCTTATTGATTAAAAAAAAATTAATTTTTTATTATTAACTGTAATCACTTTTTATATGCAAAATTAATAATTTTTTAAAATTTTTACATTGTTGCTAAGGCTCAGAATTAGCAACAAATAGTTAAAATAATTTTGTAATTAAAAGCTGCGGATTATCACAAAAAATTAGAAGCGGCTAAATAGTAATCGTGAAATGAAGAAAAAATAAAAGAGATAAACTCTAACAAGTAGATCCAGACAGAAGGAATTGACCAAACATTTCATTGCATATTCATACTAGGTATTTAGTATTTAAAACAGTGTAAATATGTGTATGCTTAAAAGTTTATTGATGAATTATTGATTATCAATTAACTATTTAATTTCGAGTTAGATTATTGATTAATTTAGAAATTTAATTAAATTTATATATAGATACACACACACACACACACACACACACACACACACACACACAATACATGTATTAATATTGATATGATATATAATCGATTATTATATGTAAATATTAACATCCATTTATATTATATTTAGAATAATAAACGTAATGAGATAAATATTTTAATAATTAATTTTTCAATCTAAAATATTGAAGTTGCCATACGAATTTACACATGTAATAGTTATAAAGATTATTAAGAATGTTTAGGCTGTATATACAGTATCAGATAGTAGCTAAAAGTCGGACAAAAAAGCTAATATCAATCAACGTCATTTAAAACATTTTAATATGATATTATTCCGTAAATATTACATCTTGAAATCAAACTGCAAAAAACAAAACAAGTAATTTGGCTTATAATGGTTTTATAATGGTGTAGTAAAATAACGCTACAATTTTAGGTCAACTTTTAGATGAGCATAAGTAGATATTTATTATTATTTTATTATATATGTATAATATTCGATGTAATATTTA
>NW_017259315.1:754389-758680 GCF_001594045.1 Atta colombica | reverse complement strand
TATATTAAAATGTTTTGAATAACGTTAACTGATATTTTTAGCTGATATCTGATATTTGTATGTACAGCCTAAACATTCTTAATAATTTTTATGATTACATGTGTAAATTCGTACAATTTCGATATTTTTTTTTGAATGCTGCGCAAATGAATCAACAATCGCAAATAGCTATTTGAGACAATATTGCGTATCTCACGAATGTCAAATCGTTTTTGACGATGCCATATATCGAGTGAAAATAAATACGTGGCGAGAACGAGAGGGAACTGGCAGACGTCAGCTGTCTATTCCTCGCAGAGGAGGAGAGCAAGATGGCAAGATCCACGTTTAGAGCGTCTGCCGGTTACCTGTCGCTTCGTCATCGCCGTCGTCGTCGTTGTTGTTGGCGATGTTGCTCCGGTTTTAGTAGTAGCGTCGCGACGCCCCAGATCGACCGATCCGCTCGCGCGTTCGCGCGCGTAACCGTGCGAAGCGAAGCAACGCGATGCAAGGCGGTGGCGCGTCCGAGACCGCGCAACAGATCGTCGAATTCGAGGAGTTGGTATCGCGACTGGATCGCATCAACGACGTTGTGATTCGGCGATTGTTGACAACGACGACGACGACGACGACGACGACGACGACGACGACGACGACGACGACGACGACGACGACGACGACAACGACGACGTCAACGTCGGTGCCGCCGCCGTCGCCGCCGACACGAGCGTCGTTGTATCTTCCCAGCGCGACATCGTCCCTGCCTTACGATTGTCCCATCGCGGATGCGACGCGTTCGTCCGTCAACGACGAGCAGCAACGGGTACGCGTGCACATCGGCATCGATGAGGATCTGCGAATGATTCTCGAAATGGACCCGTCGATCGTCGACGGAACCCTCGACTCTGGTTTACCCGAAAGTTGTCCCACCGTGGCACGACCGTTGCGTGCCACGCGACCGCAAGGCTGGTACTGCACCGATCGAGACTAACTCCTTGTGTCTGATGTTCGTGCGCATTATACAGTTATTTTATTTGCTGTTACTCTTAATCAATGTGCTGGCATTTGCATTGCCTAGTGTTGATTCTAATTAATCTGGAAATAGTCACTTGGGATGAGTTTTTCCCAGTTTTTCACCAGTTGCAGCAGCGAGAAAATGAAACTCAATCATACAGTAATTTTTTTTACGAAGATATATATATATATATATATTTTTTTTTTTCTTACTTTTTTATGAAAATATAGAGTAAATTTGTATATCTACATAATGATTTCAAATTAATAATTTGTAGCACAATTAATATGTAATATTTCACAGATAGCAAGTTGACAATATTTATTGTTATTTTAGAATCAAAATGATATTACAGATGATGACATTAATTTACTGTGTATCTTGGGATGTAGTTAATAATTTGATTGGAGATTGGTGATTTAATTGGGATATAAAAGTTACTTTAGATGATAATTTATACGTATAATAAAAACTAAATGGCTATTTCTAAGTGACTATTCCTGAGTTAAAAAATCCGAGCACCTACCTAAGATTTATTAATATCTTTGTATCATGTTAGAGAAATTTTACACGTCATGTATCACGATGTGATGGTTATATGATACCAAAAACCATTTATTTTTGTTTGTCATCTTGGTCTTCAAATAATGTAATCTGGGATGTCTATTGCAATTTTTACAAGTAATGACATACTTGTAGATACGTTTGTATAGTGATTATTTAACTAATATCCCGTAAAAACTAAAGATAGCACAGCTATTTTGACAGTTGCATGTGAAATGGACAACATTTTTATGCATCGACCATGTAATCGAAAAATGTCATATAATTCTGACTATGTTATGTTTTCGTTTATGTTTTCACCGTTCCTCGATTTTTATTATTATCTCTAAAAAAATATGTAATGAAAAATAAGCATTTCTTTGAATTCTATTTATAGCTATTTCTAGGATGATCTAACATCCAGTTTTTCATGTATTCGGACATGTACTCTTTTTTTTTTTAAAGCATCCGAGATGTAACTCTTTTTGATACTCATTTTGAGAGAGAGCAAGGACCGGAAGTTATTAAGCCCATCACACATGAAATACATAATAATTAGTTAATCACATTACTATATATTTATAATAAAATATTGGAGAATTATTAAGTATTATTATATTATTAAAGCCGTTTTTATTGCTAATACTGAATACATGTTTTTATTATTTTTAAGACTTTTAACTCTGTACTCTGTATCTTCTGCTCTTGAATTCAAATATTTTACTTATTTTACTACAATTTAATCTAAAATCTTCTTTTTTGTCCTATTTTTCAATCAGGAATGTCCTAGTTTACCTACCTAGATTAGATTTGCTCATCCTAGTTATTCCTTACATTTTAATACCAAAACTTCAGGAGATTATTGATCATCTTATCAAACGTAAAATTAAAACGTAAAATCTCAATTCTGAAACTCAAGCATGAAAACAGCGTGGTGTGAATTCCTCGTTAAAAACAAGTATATAATTTATAGACTTTAATTTTTACATTGTTGCCTTTGTTTTACGAAAGAAACAATAGGAGTACTTTGTGCGCAAATCACTTGTACAATTCGTTCTGTTTCAGTTTATTGGCAATGTTTCCACCGATGTTATTTCTCAGTTTATAATCCGCATCGCAATCAATGTCACTTATCGATTCTTTATCGTCTCGAGACAAGGAACACCAGTTCTTCCTGTTTCATGCGCTCTGTATTTGATCGTCGTGCACGTCATCTACGTCGATCGTAAACATTACGTCCAAATTTAAACGTCCTTGTTGCAACTCATCACTGAATCGCGAATCGCTCGTCTCTGCCTGCAATCTCGTCGATGTTTCATTGCGGGTAGCGAGCGTAGCGACGACAGTCGATGAAACGATGCAATGTGTTGCAACAATGCGAAAGTGCATTGAGTGCGAATTGTAATAAATAGACCCAACTACATTGTGCTATGATATAAGAATAAGATCTATCATTGCGCATAATGGTAACAGAATAATAGAACAACCAATTAAATTTTAGTTCTCTCTTAATAGCGATGTTCTAACACACTTAATTCTAATATTAACAGCTACATGTTAACATGCTTTTTATAATTTGAGGCAAGTTTTAAATTAACTCAAAGAGCAGCCATCATATTAAACGACTACGCATTGTTGGAAATACATCTTATATTTTTACATCATGCATTGAGTAACTTCGTCAACGTCGACGTCTTGTGAAAACTTCTCTTATAATCTGTCCCTGAAAAACAGCGTTAAGATCTCTCCGCTAAGAGCGTCAAATCCGAACTTATAGACATCGTCGGCGATAGACGGTTTGCGATATTTCATCGTTGACACTTATTACTCGCTATTAGAATGTCTTGCGTTAAAATATAGCAGCTTGTGTTTATCTTGGATCATTACAGATCATATTTAAATAGTTGTATGTAGATTAATGGACATTTCCTTTTTTTAAATTAATCAAATATTATTTTTTATTTCTTCGATCTAAAATCACATGAATAATATATCTTGAAAGTTACGATCAATTTTTACATGATTTTGCTCTCATGTTAACGGCGGAAACCGATTAAGGTTTGATAATAATTTCAAAGTAATTAATTACAACATTACTATCAGTAATATTACTATGGTGCTCGAATAATGGTATGATAATCGATCCAAAAATTCTATCGAGGCTGGATGGTCCGATGTTAAATTTAGCACATTAACCAAGCTTGTCATAACGTAACATAAACATTGTGCGTTGAAATTATCTGAATTTAATCTTCTCCCCCCCTCTCCCTCCCCGGTGTAAACGCCCACCACGTCCCTCTATCGATTATCGGTATGCGTAAAATATATCGCGTAACGTAGTTTCATACAATCGCACACACGCACCATAAATATTCAAACAATTTCATGTTACTGGTGGCCATTGAGGAAAAGAGCGCGGGAGGAAAATTACGAGCGTCGTTGCTGGTAAAAGTTGAAAATGAATATGGAAGCTACGAAGCTCCAATAATAACGACGTATAAATTAACCAATATTTTTCCTTTCGAAGTAAAAACAGGAAGTACAACGGCCGATTCATTGCGCGCGTACTTGGCGCGCACAAATTATCAAACCTTTTTCACTTTTTCATCTGAATGAAATTGCGTGAGAAAATGCTAATGTATACATCGAAATCCATATTGGTTATCATTTGGTTTTCTTATATGCGCGTTACGCGCTGATACTTGGATCGAATCCAGATCGTAACGCGCCTCTGACGTTTCGACAACAAGTCGC
>NW_017259315.1:736348-754289 GCF_001594045.1 Atta colombica | reverse complement strand
AAACCGGACAATCGTAGCCAATGACGCGAATTTCAAGATCTACAATCCTAATTCTCAATTATTTTTAGTATAGTTATAGACCATAGAATAATTATATAGATTTTTTATTTGCGTATTACTTTTAATTCTGTCTCAATTGTATTAAAAGTAGAATAAGAACACAGAAAATTGTATTTTCTGTGTTCTTATTTTCTGCCAAAGTTATCAATAGAGAGAGAATTAATTTGATATAGATAAGATTGATGAAATTAATGAAAAACGTTAATGTACATTTTATATAGAAATAATATTAGTGTTAAAGTATAAATTATCATTGTTTTAATTATAATTCCCAAATGTAGCATTTCTGATGCTATCATTTTAATTTTATATTTAAATAGTTAGCTTGAGTTATTTTTCCATGGCTATTTTTACTCTATAAATATTACAAATCTAATCATATCTTGACAGTATAATCATTCTGGTTTAGTGTACATGCTTTTAACTCGTACACATTTATCACGAGATCTATACTCTACAAATTTTAATTGTAACCGTAGTATCGCTGTAATTAATCTACTATTAATCGCCGTAATAATACTTTATCATATTTTTAACACTAATGATAGGAACGTAAATAACAATATAAGTATACAATATAAAAATATAAAAAAACAAATAATTTTAGGAAAAAACCATTTCCAGTTGGAAGAAAAATCATTTTGCATATTTCGTAAGAAAAATTAATCGATCTTTGTCAAACCGTATAATTCATGATTAAATTGTACGAGTTGTACTCAACGACTATCTTAGTTAGCCCATAAATGTTACACTGACCGTATCGCGAATAATTTCTCGCTAAATCGCCTTGTCGCACGGACTAATTACATCGCGCGCGCGTGCCGGTTGCTATTCGCACGACCTTGTTCCTGATTTTCGTCCAGGAGCTTTCGATTACCCGGTTCCGCTACGGTAAGCGAGAATGGTAACGGTAACGGTAACGTCGCTTCTGTAACGTATCGGTTGATTTTCATCTCCTCTCTCTCTCTCTCTCTCTCTCTCTGTCTATCTATCTCTCTATCTCGTTTCGCTGGTTCCTGCATTTGCATAACCCGAATCCGTATCGCCCGATCGTCCAGCACGATTCACAGCCACTGTACGTGTATGTGCACGTACGCGCCGAAGATTACGGTCGAGATTCTGCACGGTCAACTTGCGTAATTTTCCGACCAGCAAACTCTGCGTTTACTCTCCGCACAGAGAAGCTTGCGAAGGCGTAATCTCGCAAGAGAATTCTAAGCTTACGGGCCAAGGCTGTAAGCGATCGTTTGCGATCGATTTCAGTTGCGTAAATTTCTATGAAGTTTCGGGAATAACGTAACATAGCTCGAGGTGAAATATGCATGCCTTCACACATAACGTTGCGAATCTAGTATACTGCAATATCTATCATTTAAGACACTAATTTTGCGAAGCTTTGGATTAATATTATCTCACGTAGAGAAAGTATTCGTACACTCTTAAATTTGTATCATCAAAAATTGGAGATACACGTGAAGTAAAAATCTTACGTAGATTACAAGAGACATAAGTATCATTAAACGTAAGAGAAAAAATAATATTTCAAAATCAGGAGTTACATATGCAATCATGAGAAATTATTGTAATATTAGATAAAATCGCGTTTATTTTACTAAATGACTTCATATGTAGTGAAGAAAATTATTTGTAATCGGATGAAATCATATAAAATCATATGTATCTGTGGAATCTATCACATGTAATCTGTGGAACAATATTGTATTTCAGTTAGTGATTACCCTTTTGGAAATAAATTGTTACAGTTTATAATATATTGTTCTCAACTTACCTATTTAATTTATAAATTTATCTATCATAATATTTATTATAATATTATTATTATCATCATTTATCTTTTTATCACAATTTATCTATCTAATTTATTTATCATTGAAATTTAATTAATTATTCATTAATTCGCATAAAATGGATATTTTCTGGCGAGGCGCGAGAATAGATTTTTTTCTTTGATCTACTATAATGAAAAAATATTACATTAATAATTACTCTTTTGTTCACACTGGCAATTAAAGTCCCCTTGCTCAAATTAATGTGATACGCAAGTGAGATGACACAATGTTCCACGCGATCGTTTTGTTTGCCAGGTTAAGATTAACGGTGGGAAATTTGTAATACTATAACTGAGAAGTAGAGAGGGAGTAGTGGTCGCAGCGACCTAAGTGCACTTTGTTAGAAAGCTTCGTTACCACGGATTAATCGACTGCATTGTATAATTCTAGTTGGCACGAAAGACTTTTCAACAGTGTTAATTATAGGATATACTTTTATCTTTTACCTTCAACCTGTATTCTTTACGCTTTCCTTCAAGATCTATTTCATTTTACAACATACATGATATTTCCAAAAACGACTGAAAAATATTTTCACACATGAAATTATGAAAACGATTACAATATAAAACACAATATTGATCTTTTTATTTTTTTGAACGTTTACAACCTGTAAAATTGTTTGATAAACGCCATGTCTACCATACTGTGTATGGATTGTTTTTTATAGCGTTTGTAACGTTTCTCCCTTATTTTTGTATCATATTTTCAAGCTTTTACGTTGTTATTTGCAGTACAAACAATATAATGGCTCACAATATTTGTCGAGAAAGAAGAGCGTATGTAATATAAGATTATAAGAGATAAGATTGTGAAGAAAGATGGCTTACATAAATGACATATCGATACAAATTGCAAATTGGGTCTTTGTCTGCCGACAGGATATTGGTCGTTGTAATATTTCAAAGAGATACTCATATTTTAAGATCGTATTTCCGTCTCGTCATCTTTTTTTCTTCATTCTTTTTTTGCTTCATTCGCTCTCTCTCTCTCTCTCTCTCTCTCTCTCTCTCTCTCTCTCTCTCTCTATGTATCTATCTATCACGTTCTTTTCATTCTTTCGTGTCGTTTTTATAAAGTAGAGTCTAGACGAAATTTTCCCGACGAGTTTCCGTCGTCTCCCTGGCTGAAGTAAATCGTTTTCCGCTGCTTGCTTATTACGATTATCATTGTTATTATCAGTCGACACTTTTCATAAACCCCGCAAACTTTCGCAGCAGATATTAGCGACGTTGGGGAACGCAGGAACAGGGGAAGAATTTATTTCTAACCAGTTTGTTTCGCAGATGGATTCGCCGAATGCTTATTATTAAATTCTACACCGAGAGAACTTGAGGCAATGAATGCGAAGATGGCGTGGCATTTAATACGATGACGAATGTATCAAGCAAGAATTTTTCTTATCTTAGTGTCATCCATTTCATCTCTATAAAGAGCATCGCAGATCAAAAGTCATATTGTTTCAAAATTTCTTCTAAATTTATCAAATTTATTCATGGTTTCTTTATAGACAACAAAATTTATTAGTTTTGAAAATTGATATTTCAATGTGTTAAAAAAGTTATGTATTCGATTATTACAGAATGATTCAGTCTCGTAAAATTATGAAATTGAAAAGAGATGACTATAATTACATTGTAAAATAATTATGGTTATGAATCTTCAGTTTTATAATTATTGCTGCTAATATAATATTAGTAATGAAAGGTGTACTAAATTTTAATAAATTGTTTGAATATATACAATAGTACTGATTAAATATTTAAATATAAAAAAGATACATTTATTTGGTACAAGAATTAATAATTTGATTTAAGTATCATTTTTTATTGAGTAAATATTTACTGTACTGTTGAAAAAAATATATTTAGTAAATTTTTAAATAAAAATTTAATAATTTTTTTAGTGTAATAATAATACTTATAGTTGTACTCCAAAAAATGTATAACTGATATCGAAAATGACTATAAATTATAGTAATAGTTAAATTATAGTAATTGTAAACTATTTTTTCTCTCCGTGTATATCATTGCAAAAAATTTCATTCGTACAATTTCACGTACGTAACATTATTAACTTATTCCTTGAACTTTGATTTTGTTATAAATTCACTTGTGCACATTCCGTACAAGGTTAATTTGGATACGCTAGAGAATATCTAATATCGAAGTAAATGACTGTTCGAATTTCATGATCGAGAGCCCACGACGATAATCTCCGCTTCGACAATGAAATTCCGCGCACGTACGGCCCCGTTCCGACGACCGAAGCCGTCTTAGTCGAGAGTATACATTAATCCGACAAAGAAGCTGCTTTCCATATTATTGCGATTTATATCGGCCACCTGCCGGTAAAGCGAGCAGCTATATTTTCTCTTAATTCATTCCGCGGGAATAAAGATAAAAGTTAGGCGACGGCGAGCCACTGATTTTCTTCAAGACTAGTGATATTAATATCTCTGGTCTTCTACTTTTTACTTTTTCAGTTATATCTGTTCAGTGATTCTTGCTTGCCGGGAATTCCCAATGCCGGGTTTTCTTACGTAATTTACAAAGTACACCTTAGATTTAAAAAATTAATAAATTATTAGAAAATTATCGATCGTAAAAAATTATAAAATATCATAATAATAAAATTTATATCTTATTATATTATATATTATTTATTGATACTAATAAATTTTCGTTTTTTATGAATGTTATATGTATTTTTTTATAATATCTTCTATGTTAGGGACTTTTAGATATGTTAGGTAATATTATAATAAAGTATTTATATATAATTAATAATAAAATTGTTAACTTTAAAATATTATCTTGACATATCCTTAATTCGATTAAATATTTTTAAATAATTTTTTTGGCTTTACGTATATAATGGAAGAAGGGACATCACATACACTATATTCGTTTCCAGGATTCTCTTGCAGGAATTCCTCTATGCGTACCGTATATAGAGAGACAGTGAATAAGAAGGAAGATCGGAGAGGGTTTCGCGCGCATTTGCATGAAGCTGCCATAAGCGTCGCTCTTTATATAAGTACTAAATTCAGTATTACGGTCGTTCTCCTCTTCGTTTCTCTAAGCGGAACATGTATAAAGGTTCCACTGGCAAAAAGTGATACTGTTGGTCGGGAAAGACAAACTTGTGCGGGTATTGCGCGAGAAGAGTCGTGACTTTGGAGAATTAATGATATCCAACGACAGTCGAAAATTATTTTCGACCATCCAATATCCAATATCGCGACGAGAAATATATGAGTTAATCGTGACCACCTTTAATCCACTGACTGTTTATAAAAAAATCAAGCTTTGACTTTTCACGAATGTATTTAGAATCGATGCGATAATGAGAATTTTGATGTATTCACATGTAGTTGATTTATATATATATATATAGGTTTTAAGATTGCTGTTGACGAATCTGCAGTAAAAATTCCGAAAAAATCGGCAGATCGAATATGGCGGATCAAAATTCTAAATTTTATTAGATCAGTGATTTCAAAAGCTCTTGGAATACGAATTTTATTCAAATCAAGATAATTTTACATTTTGGTCTGCCATATTGGATCCGCCATTTTGAATTTTGAAATTTTAATTATAAATTCATAATCAGCGACTCTAAAAACTTTTGGTAAGACGTCAATTAGGTGTTAATTATTTCTAAGAAAAAGTCAAGTATGAAAGAGTTAATAATTTCTACAATGGAACGTAATGACAATTCTCATTATTAATTAAATAACAAGAAATTCCGTTTAATTGATGCATAATATTTTATTCAATTCAAAAATTGTTCATTGAAATTTAATTGACAAAATTCAACAGATGAAAAGAAAATAACTTTTTATTTAATAATTACGTGAAATATTATTTATTGAGAATAAAATATTATTTTCTTTTGTTCTATTGAATTTTGTCGCTTGCGTAGTAATAAAATTTCAATAAGAATAAATTATAATCTGTCTTTCTGCAATTACGAAGGTTCTTCGCGACATTCGAAAATAATTAAATTCCTACTAAGGATGCGTTTAATTAGGTTTTAACAAGAATAATTTAGCTATATCGATTTTCAATGGTAAGATTCGTTCAAGTATTAAATTCTCTAATTAATGGTATAACGAGCAAGTGAAATTCTATACAGTAAGAGTTAAAACAATATGAATTGTTGCAATCAAAAGCATATGCACTATCGTAGTCGCGAGCATACTGGACTTTCCCACAAAATATCAATACAACGATTATCCGAAAAGAAAGGAAATATCCAATTCTATTTCAACTTCGACCTTATCCACAGAAAATTTTTCATCAGAAACTTTTCCAATCTTCTATCACAGTATTTTCGTTCCGTTTCTTAATCGGTCGTGAGTTTTCTGTGAACTCAGCCAACATTGGTAATACGCGATTCTTACATTCTATCATGACTCTCATCGCGATTATTTCTTTAAATTCATTAATTATATTGGCATCTTATCGGATATTTATGTAATAAGAATTTCAATATTACAATAAATATAAAAACATAATAAAGGAATGTAATAAGGAATTTAATTAGTATAACATATTAATATAAAAATAAAAATTTTTATTATAAAATTTCTTTGACATTTTACTACAAATTTAATAAAACTAAAAGTATATGATAAATAAAGATATACATCTTTTCCATAATATTTGCGTTGTGTAATATAATATAATATTGAGCAAAAAATCTTAAATTATAATTTTAATTAATTTTAACAAAATTCCATAAACATGTTGATGAAAAAGGATCAGAGCTTTTAAAAACAATAATATTACGAGAGAAAAAAGCAAGTTCGTCTCTTAGGCGATAGAAAAATTCGTAAGACATTTTAATGGTCTCCGGGAAAGTCGGTGTTCTGATTAAATCGCCTTTCACGAGTCAGCCGGTACTACTATTATAAAAGTTGTAACAGCTTTATTACGGCAGCTCTCTCTCGTACCGTGACTGGAAACGGAAGAATTTTTAATTTCGTAATCGCACAAAGACGGCTTTTGAGTTTAAGACTTGGTCGAATATTCAGTGTCTTTTCTTCCTTTGTAAACGAGGTTTCTGTTTCTCTATTGGTTGCAAGATCGAATCTCGCATTCAAAGTTTGATCATTTAACTGTCTTAAGTATTTATTTCTAAAGTTTTATTATCAATGTAGTTTATTCTAACTATCTATTCTTATCCAATGACAATGTAAAAAATCTATTGGACTGCTCTTCTAAAGTTTAACGTAAAATTTCTTTACATAATTTT
The DNA here is from genome assembly GCF_001594045.1 of Atta colombica. NCBI lineage: Eukaryota > Metazoa > Arthropoda > Insecta > Hymenoptera > Formicidae > Atta > Atta colombica. Next base: position 747,117 of record NW_017259315.1, on the reverse strand, counting down.
TAGCTTTAATCAAGACGTGTCATTGAATTCTTTAATTGGATCGAAGCTCTATGAAATTTCGTAGTCATCATTTAGGTATTTGAATGTTTGATGTACTTTCTGCAACAGTTTTAATAATAAATAAAGGTTTTTTTTTATTTTTTATTTAAAGCACATTAATGTCAGCCTCGATATAATGTAAATAAAAAATATTAAGGTATCTGAATAATTATAATTACAATAGATAAGATATTTCATAAATAAATTAATAACTAATTACAAAATTAATTATCTTTATAATTGTTATTTTATTGTTATATTATTGTTGATTATCTATATTAATTACTCTATTTTGTTTTTTATTTTTATCCTTATTTCTGTTTTTTTTTACATTATATTGGATATATTTGTTATATCTATGATATGATATAATGTGATATAATGAGAAAGAGAGATCACTTCGAATGGCAGGAACTATAATGTTCGATCCGCATTGCACAATCTCTCTCTATTTTGGCTTTCTTACAACTAGATCTTGGCTTTGTTCCCGAATTGGGAATGTCTTTTAGCTGTGGTAATAAAATGGACGCCTGGCATGCGTCTTTGTGACATATTTGTTTTTAATAGTGCGTAAGCGAAAAAAATTGATTCACCCCGATATCAATGGAAATATGTGACTGCGATTCGTTTTATGTGCTCGCAAAATTCTGTCTTTTTTCTAGGAATTTGTTCAATGAAAATTCTGTTTTTATTTTATTGACTTCCAATTCGCAATAAATTATGCACTTTACATGATATTTTATTTTGTGTGTGTGTGTGTGTGTGTGTGTGTGTGTGTGTGTGCGTGTGTGTGCGTGTGTGTGTGTAGCCGTTTTGCTATTCGCGAATTCGAGATATTCTACGCGTTTTTTTTTGTAGGAATATCGTCGAATCGTAATAACGTTGCCAAAATTCAGTAATACTATCACTCGATTTTACGTCCGAATCACGGCACCATTAATTCTCTGACACCATTTGGTAGAACGATCGGGAACATTAATAAAGAATGTTTTTGTCTAGTTGTCTGAATGAATCAACTTCAAGAGATATCTTTTCGCAGACATGACAAGCAGCAAAATGTTCTTATTGAATACAGATTGGATCTATTTTTTATTTTAATTTCTTTAATATATTAATCTGTTTTATATAATTATTACATTAACTCTTAACTATCGTCATGGATTCACTGAACCTGTATCCAATTTTTCAAATATCGAAAAGTATAATAAAAATGTTTCCAAGATACAAGATTAATTCTTTTTTTATGATGTCAGTTAAGAGTTAATACAATTCATTATGTTAATGATAAGCTTGCATTAATAATTACTTTATTTTGCTTATCTTATTTACAGTGTATTTGAAATATATAACGAAACTTGTTATTTATATATTATTGAAAAATTTGTGTTGAATGTAACACATTTCACATGATCCCAAATGGTTTACTCAAATGTTTGTGTTCATTTAATATAATATGAATATCTTCGTTAGTGAATATCATAATAGTCAATTATCCACGTTCTACTGATAAAAAGTCTAAGAGAATTCTGTCCTGAGATGGAAAAAATTTGGTTTTTTTGATGATTTGATATATAAGAAAATTTCCTGTAGTAACTTATCAAGAGCGTGGGTTATCAAAAGTAGCTTAAACCTAATTATCCGTTTAGACTAATTATTTCTTCGATCGATAGTCCGTTAGACATTAGTGAATTTCTTGCATAATATTATAGCTATAATAATAATGTTTCCACATCTTTTAGTAATGTAGAGAATAGTTTCCAGCTAGTTAAAGAATTACAAAACATATATATAGAATACTATTAGAATAAATTTGGTTTGAATTTTATTAAATATAAATTAATGTCTCTATTTATTAATGTATCTACAGATTTGGCCATTGAAAATATTTTAAAAAGATGGCTCCATTTTGAAAATTGCATGATTTCTAAGACTGAATTTATTAAGGCTGTACAAGTAGTTCTAAACATCATTTATTTTACATTTGATAATTGTTTTCATCAACAAAAATTCAGTACTCTAATGGATTTCTCTTTTTCTGCCAGTGGCGGACTTAGTATTTTAGGATTTAGAAATTGAAGCGACACGAAAGATATCCTTGCCTCTATATTTTAGAACATTGTCATGGCTATTCCAATGAACATGATTGATACTGTGAAACAAATTTTTGAGTCCTTTCACCCGAGAATTCAATTTACGATTGAATTTGGAGGGGATTCAATCAATTTTTTTTAGACATCACTATAATAAATAATAATAGTAAACTGGAATTCGATTGGTTTTGTAAGTCGACGTTTCGGGGAGGTTTCTCAACTTTTTGTCAGCACATCTACTGTCCCAAAAGAGGGGCACTATTATAGGAATGATCGACAGATGTTTTTTACTCTCTTATTCTAGATTTCACAAAAAAAACTTGAGATTTATTATTAATATGTTACTTGAAAAATGATCATCCTTCCGAGTTTTCGATTATTATCGAATTAATTCCGTAATAAAATTATTGTTTTATAATAATAATAATAATAAAAAACCAAGGTGCAAAATAACGTCACAGATCATCTTCATTTCAAGAAAATATGTAATTCGTATATTTTATTTTTTATTTCATCTAGTTGTGCTGAATTGTGAATTCAGGAACACAATAAAAAATTTGAATGTTAAAGTAGCTTTCTTCAGCTTAGACAGTTACTAATCATAAAGATCTTTTCTTATCTTGAACGTTGTATCCATAAGTAACTGACCAGTAGCAAAGCGTGGATAATTGATTATTTATTTATATTATTATGATATTCATTGAGGAAGACTCCAAAGTGAGTCGAAACATTTGAACAATTCTTTGAGATAATATATTGGGTTGTCCAGAAAGTGTCGACTAACCTATATAAAAGTTGTAGAACAGAATGGCACCTATATAATTTAATAAATGTAAAATTTAAATCTTCTGTGTTTCAATTTTCCTTCAAAATCGGCACGAACTTTCCGGACAACCCAATATTTAAATATTTACATTAATTTTTGCGCTTATTAATTGTGCTATTATTCTCATTAGCCTTATTTGAATTTCTTTGATTTTTTAAAAGTATAATTAATATTTATGACGTGTTAAATTAATATGTATTTCATTCATTTATCTTTAGAATTTACATTTTAAAACATATTATTTTTATGTTATAAATTGTTATGTTATTTTGACATTAAGAAACATTGAATATTAATTTAACACAAAAAAAACTTAAAAACTTAAATAACATAAATGATCATATTTATGTTGAATTAACACTCGAATATGTTAACAAAAACGCGAGTGGATTATTTTCAACACAAATACACAATGTTTTTTATCGTAAGATTCATCAAATTTTTAGCATTATTTTTTTCCGATTCTGCCGACATTTCAAATGATAACATTTCAAATGATGATGCGATATAATTACAAGTGATGATTATTATCTGCCTGTCGCGTCTTCATTAATGACTTGTCTAGTTGGCCGCTGTGAATTGTGCCGATTGGCTTTACTGGGTTTCTTCCCGTCAGAGAGAAGTGCGGAGATAGTTCGATTCAATCGTGTTTGCGCTACGAGATTAATTGGTCTCGCCTCGGACTTGGGACTCGATGCGTTCGCTCAGCTGACAACGCTGAATATTCTCGCGTTTATCGACACAAACGCGCAGCGTCGTGAATGATTGAGTTTTATTCTAGATGATTCGTCAACTTGCTTCAATAGAAGACTTAAAGACTGATAACGGATAATATTCATTTTACTAAGAAGTTATTTACGTTAGATGTTTTATTGTACAATTATAATATATTATGATTATAATATGTTATAATATTATAATTTAAAGAATAATGTGTATTATTAATTTGTATTATTTGTATTATTAAGTTTCTGTTGCATTAAACAAATGTATTGCTGCCTATTCTAATTCCTTAACTTCTTTTCATCTATTTCTAATGCCACATCTTTTAAGTATATGCTCTAGGCGTAAAATGCATTTTTAAGTAATAAATTTAAAAGTGTGACTTATTTAGGGACCTTATTCGATTCAGGTACCTTATATGTTTATTATTCGTAATTCAGCAATCTTTGCGATATTTTTGTAGAGATACGTTTAAAAATCTTAATTGTTTATGTAACTATAATTTAACTGTAATATTAAACGAGATATAACGAGAATTAATTGAATTATATTACATAGTTTGAAAAAATTTGCGTTAAATAATTTCAAAATAATTCAGTCTCAAACGGTCCACTCAAATTTTTTGTCTTAATTTAACACAAGATAAATATATTGGAAAGTAACACAAATATCATGTAAAAAAATGGGCAAAAAATGTAACAATTTGTAAATAAATTGTGAAATCATTTTTTTTTAGTTAAATTAACAAATCTTTCTGTTAATGCATGGGTATTTGGATATATCGAATTTTAAACAGTAAAGGTAAGTTTTTATATTTTTATGTGAATTTTGTTAACGCCTCATTCTTTGAATAACAAACAACTGTTTGCACAAATTGTATCGCATTTTTGTTTTTATATTTTTGATGGAAATCTTGGGAAACATGATAGGGAAAAGCTGAAAAATTATGCATTATAGAAAGATTAAATTAACATATAATTTTATTCATTTATTTCAGACTTTTAAAATATATTATCTTTTTTTATTTTTTATCACTTATTTTATTATTTTTATTATTTGTTTACTTACATAAATTATATTATTTTAACACTAAGAAATGTTAAATATCACTTAAACGCAAAATATTTAGATAATACAATCACATTATGTTAAATTAATATAGAGATATATGTTAAAAATTCAACACAAAAAAATATGTTGTACAATTATCTGATTTTAACATAAATGCAAAACAAATGACGATCGTCTTTTCAAAGATACTGATTGCTGAAAGATAAATGATTGCTTTCGTGCGCAAGTTAGCGTGAATATAAATGGTAAAAGTAACGCCGGAGTAAGAAGTCTTCGATAAAGTCTTACGTGAAGGAAATATTGGCTTTTTTCAGTCCGCCGACGTTCAAAACAGCGACACCGACGTCGCGCACGCAATTGAAGCTGCAGCTGATGCGGGAGCAGCTGCAGGAGCAAGAGAGGCGACAGGCGGAATTCCGACAGAGCTTGCAGCAGCAAAGGCCAGCTGCCGCACCGCCCAGACCAGTGCCACCTACGCCGTTGCCCACTATCGGTGTGGATGTACCACCGCAAGTATTACAAGTATGTGTCGCCTTCGTACATCATCCGATCTCCACGATCGATGCTAAATTGCTCGCGCAAAGCTCGAATCATGCAACACGATAAAATTATTTTGCGTTGCGCAATATCATGTTGTTATATTAAATTATAAATTCCTAACGTTATTACATTACAAGACATTATGAATTGCGTGATTACTCATTCTCTTTGCGCAAATAATTACTACACGATATATATCAGTACGTTGTATATCGTGTATACTATATTATTGTATATCTACTTTATATTAATTAATAATTTATACATTAGTTAATAATTTATACATATATTAGGTATGGGAAAAAGTTCGTGGCGTTTTCCCCTTACATCTAACGGGAAAAACGCCACGAACTTTTTCCCATACCTAATATATATATGTATATATATATATATGTATACGTATACACATATGTATTAAAAATTGAATAATTTTTTCTCAAGAAAAGGGACAATTGAAATTTTTCGAATTTCGTATTATGTGTGTATTCTAAATACATCGGTCTCTAATCAGAAAAAAGGATAGAAATTAATTAATTTTAAATATTTCCTCAAGAAAAAGTAACACCAGAAAAAATGACACAATCAAAATAGGGATAATTTTTAAAAATAATAACGAGTATTTTTAATTTGCATTGAATATAGTTTTCCCAACAAAAAAATCGATAGATTCTAAAAGAGTTTTGCACTTCTTTTACGTTTGTGCTCTGTTCACAAAGTCTCATCTTATGTTCTCAAATCAATCTCATGATTCATCAATCTCATTTTTTTCGAATTTAACAGAGCTTGAGGAATATCATTTTTTTATGAAAAAATTTATATTGTTTTCCAATTTGATTTTTTTGAAATAGAAAATAATATTAATTTCTGTAGTATTAAATATATATAGAAGACGTATAGTAGTAAATGTATATAGAGGAAGAGAGAGGGAGAGAGAGATCTATAAATATCCAAATATATGATTAAACTTATAAATCTATTTTTGTCAAAATAAAAAAATTAATATCTATATTATTTTTAGAGAACTTAAAATAAACAATTTGTAATTAGGTTTTTGTTAATTTATATTTAATTATGCCGTAAATAATAAAAATATGTAATTTTCTTTTTCTCCTCATGAACAATTTTATATTTTCCATTTGAAAGGATATTAACAAAATTCCCGAAATAATGAATTAATAAGGCAATAAACAAATAAATAACAATTGGAAACTGGCGCTGTAGACGGTTTGCAAATTTGCTTTAAATAAGCTTTATTTCAATAATAAGAAAACAATTAGTACATGTTTCGGTTAATCTTTTAGCTTTTTGTAACAAAATAATATAAAAAATTATTACAGTAATTATTACAGTTGCTGCTTCACAATAATTGGGATTTGAACGTACATACGTATATAATAATTATGTAATAATTTTATAATGTAATAATTTTAATAATAATGTAATAATTTTTTATGTTGTTTTGTTGAAGATTAAAGCTTTTTTAAAGCAAAATTGTATATCGCGCAATTTTGCTTTATAAAATACAGCGCCAATTCCTAATTGCTCGTTGTCATCTGTTTGTTTATTGAATTTTTTACTTGTGTCACTTTTCTTGCAGGAGCGCAATATATATAATACGTATATAGTTTGATAAAGTATGACAATTGAAAGTCCCAATCTTTTGTCGACATTCTTAACTTCTTTCTTTGATTTTACTTGTATTTGTTTTGTGTCAAAACTGGGGCGTTCGTTGAAGCTATAATAGAACTTGGCGTAAGTACCGAAGTATCCCAAGTCCACCGCGATGGGGGGGTTTTCCCAGATAGAGTCTTGTTATCCAAGTAGCGTTGGGTCAAGCATTCGGTTACCATTGTTTGCGTTTCCGTCGCTTAAAGCTCCGTGCATATAGATATACATGCAGAAAGGCGGGCGTGGCTAAGATAACGATACCTTATAGTTCCGAGGTTCCGTAGTTTGCCGTATCGCAGTAAGGCGAGCCGAATTCTGTAGCATCGTTAATAGATCTATTCGGTACACCATGTCTATACTGTTAGAACTGTCTCCTCCCTCCCCAAAGTAATGGGTGAGAGGATATACGAGAGGGAGAAGGCACAAGAGTCGTAGATGGTTTACCTTGCAATTAGCTCCACGCAATATGGTTGCTGCATTCGTGAAAGGTTGAACATATTATAGCTGCGATAATGGTCTCGTCATAGAATTTTCACATGAGATGTAGATGTTTAAAGCCGAAACATCTTATAAAGAGTAATTGAGAATAATTTCTAAATTTAATCTTTTTCTTATGTACAGATATCGCACTCTTATTTTAAAAATGATACAACTCTAAAAATTAAATTTTCTCTAGAAAAGGGGTACATTATTTTTAAATTTAACAGAAAATTATTGATTCATCAAATATAAAAAACATATTCTTGACAGACCAAATGTTATTTTTGTTATTTTCGTTCTTTTAAAAACTTTTTTGAGTTGTAATGATTTTGACAAATTTTTATTAAATGAAGTTAATTCACTTTTGATGAAGTAGAGTAATATTTACTTAGCTCATTCATGGTAGTAACTAAAAAAAATCATCTTTTTTTAAATTTATTACTTTTAGTAAGTAAGGGGATGATATGATAAACGCGTTTTTGTGAACCCTTAACAATTATTTATAAGTTTTTTCACTCCCTGCTGAAGCATAATATTAAAAAGTGATCTTAAGTGATCGTAATATTATATATTTATAATTACGTACTAGATATCAATTAGATATTAATATCTCAATAAAATAATATTATATAATTTAAGATAATATTATATATATAAGAATAGATTAATATATAATAATAATAGGTTAAGAAAAGACACATCGCGGATCGAATACTAATGTCAGTTTAATTTTCCTTGCATTTCATGTTCCTTACATTTTTGCACTAGAAAAATTTATTTAGAAATTATTAATTATTATTAAAAAATTGATATAATCTGTAAAAAAAAGTAATAATGTGCCTCCATTTTTTATTCATTTATTAAAAATTTTTTCCATTACATTAGCGACCATACAGTATAAATAACACATTTGCTAAATCAGGAAATCTAAAGATAATTGATAAAAAAAGCATTAATAATAAGCAAAGCACATTAGCAGTATAGATTTGTGCACGAGGGCTTAATCGATTCTCTGATTAATTATCACTGTCTACGTGACTCGTCTGCAAATAAAGAGCTAACGCACCACGATGTGCCGATTTTCTTCAGGTGCGCACACTGTTAGAGAATCCGACTCGCTATCACGTCGTGCAAAAGCAGAAGAACCAGGTGCGCCAATACCTACATGAATCGTTTCGTGGCGGTGAGGGCGGCGGTGGCGGCGGCCGCAGTACTGGCAATGCGGTTGTCAGCGGCAGCGCCGGTAGCGAGGGCGGCGGTAGGACACCGGTCGACGTTGGGCCGCCACCCGTCCCAATGGTGGTGCAAAGTGCACCGCCCGGCCCGCAGCTGCATCACTCGAAGCCGCAGCATCCTCATCTCGCCTCGTATCCGCACGCCCCCGCGCTATTGCCGCATCACCCTGGTAACCCGACGGTGGTCTCGGCAAGCCCGGATCCTACCACTACTGGCACCATGTCCCCAGGTCTGTCCAGCGTCGCCACCAGCAACTCCGAGGTACGTGTGGTGTGTAGTATGCGAGTTGATTGCGTGGACAGTACAACGCAATGTTTCTCTATGAGAAACCAGATATCTAAGATGTGATATTTCATCGAGCGAAAATATCCAATCCCTTCCTCATTCAAAAGTTAAAAAACACTGAAAGAACGATTTTGTGGAAAGATCTCAACTTTTTTGTTAAATACAGATTCAATAATTTTGTTGGTAGACCATCAAAATAATTTTGTTGGAAATCAAACTGATTGTTAGAATATCAAAATTTTTTGCAGCATTGCACATCATTTTGTTGAAGTAATTAGATAAATTATTTCATTCGTATACATTTGAATATTATCTTACTGTTTGTTTCTTCTTGTTCATTTTATTATATTTTTGAAAGATCAAATAATAAAAAACCAGCCATAATAATTTGCTATACCCATGAGGCCATCTGTATTTTTTGGTCTACCTATGTTTTTATGTTTTGTACGCACTTGTAATTTTAATCTGTGATCTAGACTTTTCTAATTATACATCATTTCTTGACAAGCCTTTCCAATACATTTTTTAGTTTTCATAATTATTTTTTGACAGTTCAATAAAATTATTTGCTGTATATAACAAAAGTTTAAATCTTTTTGCAAAATCGTTTTTCCTGTGTAGAGATGCGCGCGGTAGAGAAGAATTATAAAATTGGTTAGATAAAAGCCTTATAGAATTATAAAAGAATTATAAAAATATTTGCATAAAAGCTAGAAGATTAATTTGATTTATTTGAGATTCTAGAAAGAAGAAATAGGAAATGAAAAGGGAACAGTATATAAAAGGAATGGTTTCGCTAAAGTATTTAAAAATTTTGCTAGACACAGATCTGAAAATAATTTTATTCGACTATTAAAATTGTGTAGGACGCACAAGCTAGTTATATTACTATATAGAATAAAATTTTCTGCAGTATTGTTCATTAGCTTTGACTTTGTTTATTACATAATTACAAAATTTTCAGATTTGTCTCTAGCTAAAATTTTAGATAATTCATTTTTTTCCGTGTATGAAAGAAAATAATAAAAATAAAAGTAGATTTTATATTGGAGTAATAATATAATGGCTATTTTCGATTTCGGAATGCGCGAATTTCGATTGATGAAATCAAAATGATGTAGCTGTGCGCGTCAAGAAGCCTCGCGACATCATAAGGAAAGTTATTTTTCTAACAATAAGTCATTCCCGTTCATTCCATCCAATCTACGTACGACGTTTTCGATTAACGCTAACTGGTCTTATGTAATCCGTTGGTTATCCCGTGTCACCGGGCGGCAACTTCACTCTCTCGCTCGTTTAATAATTAATCACTAGTATTCTCCAACACATCGTCGTTTCTTGCGTAACCTTGCGAAACGTGTGACGTCGCGTTTTGAATAATTTCTCGACTAGAATTGATTCTGTAATTCTTAATGATAATATCGTTATCATTATATATCATTACACAAGTATAATATATAATTAAAAAGTTAACATCATTATAATGACATTATCGTTAAGATTTACAGAATTTACACAAAAAAAGACATTTTGTATTTATTAAAACCGATCTTTGTTAAAATTTTTATGTTTTAAATTTTAATCATTATCGGTTCCTGACTTTTTTCTTTTAATTTTTTGGTGAACACCTTTAAATATAGTATACACTAAATTTTGATAAAATTGATGTGTACTGCCAATACATCTCCACATGCTGTCTGCACTCTCATATCACTCTCTGATTTGAATACGAAAATCTGATCACTTAATAAGACACTAAACTAGTTTCTATTTATAGAATGGCATTTTGCATGATTGTAATATATATATAT
>NW_017259315.1:732641-735902 GCF_001594045.1 Atta colombica | reverse complement strand
AATATTTAAAAATTTTAAAATATACATAAAATAATTTTTGTATCTTAAAATGTTTATTTTCAGATACATGAATAAAATATATTAATTAAAAATATTATTAAATATTGTGGATAAAATTCCAAAAACAGACTTTTTCCGATTTCGATGAAATTTTGTGAAAAGCTTCATTTCGCGTTAAAATAGAAATCTTTAAAGGGATTTTTAGCGATTAGGATTCTTACAAAAAAGTCATTTTTTAAATATAAAATAGCAAAAAGAACGATGTGTTATTATTATTTAGGGAACGGGAAATGTGTAGATCTTTGCTTTACGTGGATTAAAGTCGCAGCGCTTGAATGTTGTCACACCGTGACACTATATTCATTAAAAAGTTATTAACAAATAAAGTTGATAATTTAAATGTAATATGTTTAATTTTATAATTTAAATTTTAGAAAGTTGTAAATCCGTGTGGAATTTTGCTTCGAGTTGTGAAATGTATGAGTGGACGCAGGTTTCGTTTTCCTTCTCTCCCTCTTTTGGAAGAACTCCATTATCAGAAAATTAGACATGTAGATTTTGATAGAACTTTATTTTGGAAAGTTATAAACTCATTAATAGATATAAATTAATATATTGTTCGTTTCATTATTTTATTTAAAAAAAAAATTTTCGTCATCAAAAATCCCTTAAAACTTTTATTTTAACCTGAAATGAGAAGCTTTTTTTTACAAAGTTTCATCGAAATCGGAGATAATTGATTTTCGGAAATCTCCTCTTTTTACATAATATTTGTGTTATTTCTTAATATATTTATCTTATATTAAATTAACACAAAAATTTGTGGATCTTTTGAGACATGTAAAATGTGTTAAAATAAATACAAATTGTATGTATCTGTACGTATCTGTGTATCTTCGGGACTTCATACTTATTCGTTCACGGCTGATTTTCTGCGATCGTTCTTCGTCGCCGAAGCGCAGTCTTCCTTTTTCTTACCTTTTACTTAAAAGAATCCGCAAACGCGCGCGCGAAGGAACCGCGCGTGTACTTAGCATAATACCAGCAGCACGTTTCATGACGCTGCAACACTAAAGCGGGATTCACGGCACGCACGCGGTGCTAATTGCCGTCTAGGTCTGCAAATCGATCTGATTTGCGTCGCAAAGCAGATCCGCAAACGGCCAACGGGAGGAAACTTGGAAAGTAGGTCCCTGGAAGACTTCATCGCCTTGTATTCTCACTACGAACTTAGCGCTCCGTGACTTTCTGATTACGAACTCTCGGTTATAATGTATACGGTATTTGTGTGTGCACAATATATTATTTTCGCAGGACTGAGCACGAGATATTTTTAACGTCAAACGGCGAGTGAATATTCACTAATTTCTTTACCATTTTATACAGAAAACGGTTGCAGTTAAAAAATTTCTTTGGTATTATATATTGGACATACCATTATTAATTCAATCGTTGTAAACACATGAAAAAAATAGTTTTGCTGAAGATCTAAAAATTTAGCTAGATAAAAAATTTAGCAAATCTGAAAATATTTTGTTGGATATTAAAATAATTATGTAGGATATTTAAGCATGACGAGCAATGCTACAAAAAGTTCTAACATTCTAGCAACTAATTTGAGCACTCTATATAATTATTTTGATGAACCAACAAAATTATTTTTAGATCTGTGTATTTAATTAAAATTTTAAAAACTTACTTTAGCAAAGCCGCTTTTTCTGCGTAATTATATCTAACATTGCTAACATTATTTTTCCGATGCTACACTGGAAAAAGAGTCTGCAGGTTGCGTTAATTGGAGTTCTAGTGGAAAATGGACGAATCAGAATTTTATAGTTAAATCTGTTATAATTTTAGGCGAGATAATCAGATGTCCAGTTATGACTGGGATTCTGATTAATATAATCAGAATCCACTGGTTTATTTATTTTTAATCAGAAATTTTTTTTAATGTGCTATATTATATATTTTCGACATTGCACATCTTAGTTAAGAAAGATTTACTTTTGATGATAGAATAAATATATAAATACATTTAAAAAATTCGAGGTTTTTATTTTTTATATGACAAAACATGGCCAAATTAATAATAACTAATGTTAACTTTTGAAAACCGCCTCTTTTGTTCTTTTTCTTGCGGCGTCGAATGCACTACGCCGTGAACGCGGAGAAATTTACCACAAAATCCGGCTCTTTGATTCTCAGTCTTTTGCCAGCATCGCAGCATGTGTACAACGTAATATTCTGCGCAAAACTTGGAGTCAGCAAACTTTAACGCAAGCTGCAAGAAAGACCTTTGCGTCGCGTTCTTCTTAATTTGCTGTCGACGCGAAAATTTTTGTCGCGGGCTAATCCGCGCGCCGCTGCTTTCGACATTATAAAAGCCATTGACGCGCGTAAAATATATGCGGGAATGCATACTGTGCGACATAAAGTTCCTTTTTTTTTAAATCCTTTTATGTCGTAAACTGAAAGTAATAATGTACTGTTGCGTGCGTAATATCCGCGTATATAGCGCGTATGAGGAACGAGCTAGTGGCTCGTTAACTCGTCAGCTTTACAATCCCCGGGCACTTAATAAGGCGAAATTGTTTTTGGTGATGATGTATATACAGTATGTACACATACATAGTACCGAGCGACCGCCTTTAAATTGTTTCTTTGATCCGCCGTGCCCCGCTACGAAGAAACTCGCGTATACCGGGTGTCGCGATCAACATTTTCGACAAACGTTTGAACGTTTGATTCGTTAATCCGCGAGTTTTCTGACGTTAATTAAATCGTGATCTCGTGTGCGCGAATTCTCAGAAATCAAACGAGTTCGTGCTATTTGTGGAATACGAGGAAAAAAACCTGCTCCCGGAGTACAGCGTGAACAAGTTGTAACTATTTACGTATTCACGCTAAAACCGCAATGCTCGGATAAATAACATTTTTCTTGTACAATTATATTGATTTTGTGATTATAGTAGTCAAAAGAATGATTACTGCAGTATTTAAAAATAATTACTGCAGTATTTAAAAATTTAGTATTTATAAACCTGAAAATGATTTTGTTAAATAAAAATAATTATGTAGGAAACTCAGCACGAGCAAAAAGATATTCTAGCAACTACACTGTACAAAAATTCATGTAAAATTATAACGATTATAGTAAGTAATTGTAGAACCCATTATTAAGAATATTCGCACAGTAAATAAAGTTACTACTTATAATTATTCTTTTCTATAATAAAATAATTTGCAAAAGTAAATATTATA
>NW_017259315.1:723973-732361 GCF_001594045.1 Atta colombica | reverse complement strand
TATAATTTAATATATTTTTACTACAAATTGTGTAATTTTATATATTATTTATATAATTTTATATATGTGATATAAAATAAATAAATTTTTTTGCAGCGCTATTTGAGTCCTACATAATTATTTTTATAATCTATAATAAAATTATTTTTAAACCTGTATCTATAGCTAAATTTTTAGATATATCAGTAAAATCGACCTTTACATGTATGATTTTATACACATGAATATTGATACAATTAGAATTATTAAAATATTATTAATCCTTCGTTGACATACTGTGAATCACCCCCAAAATTATTTTAACTCTCTGAAACTCAATTTTCTTTTATTTTGTAGAACAAAAATACAATGTTTATAAAAAAAAAATCTCTGTTTTTTTCAATTCTCAAAATAGTCTACATTCAATAAAATAAATATCCTTCATCCAAAATCAACTTATAAACTAATTTTTTTTCAAAGTATCATATCTGAACAATAATTCTGTAAATGTTTAATTTTTAATATTGAATTTTTTAAAAGTTACTATTTTTCAAAGATTTTCCCGTTTTTTCTCTATTCATTGAACTCAAGAATTTTTTTCACAAAAACTGTAATTAAATTTCAATCAAAAACTATTTGAATGTATTCTATAAATGTTAAAATTGACTTATAATTTTTTTCATATTGATTGGATTTTTTAAATAAGAATGTCAGTTGTTTAAACATCTGGATGTGAGTTACCCAGTGTGTCAAAAAGCGATCGAAAAAAGAGGTATCAACAAAAGGTTAATAAGTAACTTCATAGATTTCTAATTTTAAGTAATATTCCTTTCAGACGATAATCTTATCAATTTTTAATATTATCTGACTCTCTTATGGATATCGCTCTTTGCTTTCGGTCTCATCAATAAGTCTCGATGCGTACGTAGATGTGATGCTATTAAGTAGCGGAAATCTCGAAAAAAAAAAAAAAACTAACAGTGGATTAATATTTGAGCCTGTCGAAACGGCTGCGATGCCGTTCGCCAGCTGGCTCAACAGCAACTCTCTTCATTTTGAATAATGGATCAGACGCACGTTTCGTGGAATAAAGTAGATATCCGCGGCATTCGTCGATGGGAAGAGAGACAAAGTGCTTTTAATCAGATACCCGTCTGCGATAATTTGCGCGATGTATTCATCAGCATATATTCCCGATTATGCATTTTTGTTGCTAATACCATGAGATATTCGGTATCTTTAGAGTATCATAAGGTGTAATGAAATATTGTGTCAAACGTGGCGAGTTCTGATTATTTTCGACGTTCAGTATATCTCAAAGTTTAACTACATTTTAATTAATAACATAAAGTAGGAAGAGTGGCGACTTGTAGAATATAACTTGATTAAATATAACTCAAATTAAGTATAATTTGACATTATTTAACAGTAAAGAGACTATTACCAATTTTTTAATATTCAAGATATAAAACTTTATTTAACATTGCTTTTGAAGTCTGTCATATTTATCGGATTTTATCTAAATTTTGATTACAGCTTTTTGTAAAAATGATATATTGTAATGATTGTTTTTCAATTGAAACGCCAAACAAAGAATGATATATCGTAACTATATATATATATCGATATTAGTAAAAAAATTATAATAAACAATAAAGTAAGCAGAAATTTCGAAAAAAATCGTAAAAAACCACCAATATATACATATTACCAAGATACATTAAATAACATTGAAGAATTTAACGAGAAATCTTTGAAATATTGTTAGATATAAAGAAACAATTCCTTAAATTAAATAATATTTTTGACTTCTATGTGTATCAAAATTTAAATCAATCTATTTCAGTCATTAATATCAAACTTTTTAAAATAAACATTTAACATATGTACTTAGTAAATTTAGTGAATAATAAATTTAACTTAATATTAATTTTACTTTTGAATTTTATATTTTTAAGTTAAATTATTTAACAATATAATATATATTATAGAATCATATATGTGTGATAACACAAACTATAGCAATCAAAGCCTTAAACGGTTCTAGCTGGATCTTAAATGCTTCTATAATTCTGTGTGAAAATTATTTAACTCCATTGTTTTAATTAAATTAATGACATATTAAGTAGAAACAATGGCGATTTTTAGAAATGATTAAATATAATGTAAATTGAGTGTAATTTGATATTATGAATTTAATAGTGAAAAGTTTATCATCTTTTTCATCTAAGATATGAAATTTTATTTCTACCATTGCTTTTGGAGTCTGTTATATTCAGATTTTATCTCAATAAACATATCGTAAACTGCATAACCTTCTTTCTCTTTGTCAGAGAAGAAATAAAAAGGAATCGTAAATTCTTTCGGGCGGGAGCACGGTATAAATAGTAAGGAGTGTGGTCGCTTTTACTTTCGGACGGTCGATTGCACCAGAGACAGATAGCAGCGATTTCTTCTGCTTTGATATTCGGCTCACATCCATGAGCATGAGGAAATCGTAGTCTACGTTGAAACAATCGTAAAAACGGCTGTAAAAAGTGACGACGTATTTAGCATCTCCCGGCTGCGTGTCTTTGTGCACCTAAAATTTTAACGATAGCTTTTTCGCACGATCGACGCGGCTGTTCCGATTTCGATGGATTTCAACCATCGATATTTTACCACGCATGAGAAACGATGATTTTGAAGCGTGCGTCGCGCGATACCGTGACTGTTAGAGCGTAATTAATCTTCATCACGCGGTTAATGCACTGAATGACGCGCAGTTGTCTATAGTAATTACCATTAAGATTGATGTTTTCATAAATAAACAGTTCTGTATAAGTAAAGTGCGCGCGAATTTCTTACACAGAAATAACGGCTTTAAGAAAATATCTACAAATTTAGCTGGATACAGATCTAAAAATAATTTTGTTAGATCAAAATAATTATGTAGGATACTCAAGCTGATTGTTAAAATGTCAGAACTTTTTACAGCACTAATATTTTTCGCAATAAATTCTTTATAGTGTTTTATGATGACCAGCAATATTGTTATCAAATTGACAATCAGTTTGAGACAATTGTGATAGATGTTATTACTTTAGCTTCAATTTACGATTGCGTTTCAAGTCCAGTAAGCAACTGCAGTATTATACAGGGTGTCTCGAAACTTGGAATCAGACTGTTATAATAAGAAAGTTTTCAAAAAATTAAGTAAAAAAGTTATTTATATTTTTATTTTAAGTAACAATTTGTGAACAAATAAGAGTTTAAATGTATCCAATTATGGACTACATATACAGACGACATTTAAATGTTAAAGTATATGTTTACTATCGCAATGGACAATTGACTATTGACGTCTAAACGTAATCCATATTTAAACTCTTAAGTATATCTCGAAAACTACTGTTTAAAATAAAAATTCACAAATACTTCTTTTACTTAATTTTTTGAAAACTTTCTTGTTGTGATTCTGATTTGCGAATTTCGGGGCATTCTGTATAACTGAAAGATATATTTAGAATTTACAAAAAAATAATATTATTAAGCGTCAAAATCTGGATCATGCACGGAAAGGACAATTTTGCTGAAATATCTAAAAGTTCAGCTGATATAGATCTGCAAATAATTTTTTTTAGACTATTAATATAATTATGTAGAATGCTGAAGTATGATAATAATATTGCAAAAATTTTTGACATTTTAGCAAACAAATTGAATATTCTACATGATTATTTATTGTTTTGTATTTTACTAGTATATATAAAAATAACGATTTTGTTGAAATATCTAAAAATGTAGACAGATAGAGAACTGATGATAATTTTGTTGAACAAAATTTTTTGAATCACAATAACTAGGACGTTCAAACTGTTAGTATGTCAAAACTTTTTGCAACATTGCTCGTCATTGAGATTCCTACGTTATTATTTTGATGATTCAACAAAATTATTTTTAAATATTTCAACAAAACAGATCTTCTCGTGTATTGGTTTTTCTGATTCAATTTATTCGTATAACGGTCTAGATCAGTGTTCTTGTGATTCATTGTGCTTAAGCGTTCATTATTTTGATAATTCAACAAAATTATTTTTAGATCTGTTTTCAGCTAAATTTTTAGATAAGTACTTCAACAAAGTCATTTTTCCGTGTAGGACAACAAATATTGTGCTGTTAAGTACCATAAACGGAGAGATTTTTGAAATAAATACTTTTCTTCTTTCTCATCAAGTCTTATTTTGAATCTTGTATCTTAGGATTACGAGGATTCTTGGCGTCGGTGCGCTATCGACTTAATTTTCATTGGCCTGACATTCGCGGCGTATGCAAGTCTTAAGCTCTTAATACATCGTGGTTTGAATGGCTTGAGGTCTTAATATGAGTCTGGTATTTGCACCTGTTGCAATAGAGAAATCTCATTTATATATACGCTTGCATTTAATAGTTTCGCACGTTATATATTCAACAGGATTCAACGTCAGAATTGTAATTTTCAGAATACTTAAAGTGAATATCGTTGTTTATTCCTTTTATCTCAGTACATGGATTCTTTCGTTTTCTAAATAGTCAACGTTAAAAACAAACGTTAAATTCCAGTTTAAATAAAAGAACCAACTTACCGTGTTATCGTTTTGAGAAGCACATTTCGCACTAAGAGAAAAATTTGGCATTTGTGACTATAAGTGCATGGTAAAATAATTAGGAAATCCATTTTTATAGTTATTACTGCTTTTTTGATAGAACTATGAATATAATTATTATTACTAACAATATAGCAATAATAATAACTGTAAACATGGAGCATTTAATCATAATTATTTTACCATGCAATTAAAGTCACAAAAATATCAAACACTTTTCTCTTAGTACGACTTTAGAAAAATGGCTTCAAAATTGCAATGATAAATGCAATGGAATATTATATAAATAATATGGATAAATGGAATATTTTTCTGGCTACGTTCCAAAAAAGACAAAATATCTAATTTTAGATGGATTGAGCTTTAATGTAAATTTTGCTACCAGTAAAACGGCCGTTTCATATCAAACATTACAGTTGATTTGATCAATTGTCATGAGAAGGACTGCGAGACTGTTATCAATTTATAGATAAAATATAAATACGCTGCCAGAATCTAGAATCGATCGGTATAAATCTTTCGTTGCGATCGAAATAATTCAGTTTTCATAACGCCAATTGCACATCGCAATGGAAAGCTCAGAACAAAGAATCGTAAATTAGCTTCAACGCAGACATTTAGGCACCGTTATGTAATGGATATTCTTCTACGTACGACGCACACGTGTACAGTCGTCCACCTAAATATTCTCTACTGCTATTCCTACCTTCTGCAGTATTTCAGCCGATTGCGTTGCTCCGGCAAGCTCTAGTTCAATGACACCGATAGATCGCACTTACCAAATATAAGATCTGCTTCTGCAACTAGGCCGAGGAGTGTCTCGTATCTGTAATACGAGCACGGAATACGTAATATCGGGAAGATGGAAGTTACAATTAGATCTATTATACATCCGAACTTTGTACTTGTCTCGCTGATTCATTATCAACTCAATAAAACGGAAATTCAAAGCTGAGAGAGATGTGCACCATCGATAAGAAAGATTTATTTCTTTTCGAATTTTTTGTCATAGTTTCGTGCAACTATAAATTGAGAAATAAAAAATATACTCTAATTAAAGATATATAAAAAGATATAATCAAAAATATAATCGCAAATAAAAAAAATAATCAATAATGAAACATATAATTGAATATATAATTAAAGATCTTCATTCTAAACATTCTCAACATTATATTTAAATTATTTTAGAAATATGAGAAATCATCAATATACGCCGAGCGTACATATTTTTTATAGTTATTACTGCTATAATGTTAGTAATAATAATTATATTTACAGTTTTATATACTAAAAAAAAATATCTAGATATCTCAAATAACTATATATAATTATATATATTTTTGTATATAAACTATAAATATAATTATTATTACTAACATTATAACAGTAATAAAAGGGACTTCTAATCATAATTATTTTACCATGCAATTATAGTCAACAAATATTAAACATTTTTCTCTCAATGTATATAGAATTTAGACTGTTTATTAAGTAATGTAGGGTAACAAATTATTTTATAATCACAATGTTGATTCAGCTGTTCGCCTGTCTATCAATCTGTGTTTGCTCTTCCGTTTGTTCATCCGCAAGATTAAATCGTTTTCAAAAAACTTTCCCAAAATTATGTTTTTAGTAATATAGACATTTAAAGATCTTAACTCCACGAAGTAAAATATAAATCAAATCAATTGAGGATTATTCATTGCTTTGTTGAGGAATAAGGAAATTAAAAATCAATAGTCAGAAATCACTTATATAAGACAAACTAAAAAGAGTTTAAAGTGTTAATTTTAAGAGATTATAATGTATCATATTTCGACATTTTTAACCAAGTTCTTCCAATAATTGCAAATTTTTTGCTGTACTACTTCGTTATATTCATTGCAAAAGTTTATTAATATTATCATTTTATCGATCAAATTATTTATTGTATAACGTAAACATGCAATAATATTTATTACATATTAGTGCGATATATAAACAAGAATTTTTCTCCGTTTTGAAACAGCTAAGTTTATCAATTCAGATAGCTGTGATCAAACTTTTGTCATTCTTTAAAAAAGAATTACATGACACGTAACATACAACCGGCACTATCGGGCTTGTAATCTCTTTCTCGACGCCGATAATCAGTATTTGCATTTTACTCCTTTGCTCTTATCAAACATTAATTTTCAGATTATACGGCATAGATATTTAATGTAAGCCTCGTCGTCGCTGTGTATTACTTCACTTTATTATCTTATTAACACACTTTATTTTATAAAATAAAGATAAGTTATTATAAAGAAGAAGAAGAAGAAAAAGAAGAAGGAGATAAGTTATAATCGCTACAGCTGAGAAAAAAAAATGACTGGAAGCTTTTAGGACGTTGTGATGCACGCGGTATATTTATTATTTTCTTTATAACAAATATAATATTTATTTTTAAAGATTTTTTCTTTTTTAATTTTGCGAGTTTTTAGAAAGATAAATAGATAGCCCTTATGAAAAAATACACCGAACTAGGCATTAGCGATTTGACATGAGACTTAAATTGAGTGTTAATTTCCAAATAAACTTCCATCTTGAAGATTAACACTTAATTTGAGTGTTATTTCGGACCACTAATGTCTAGTTCGGTGTTTTTCGTAAGGGAAGTAAAGATGTTTAATATTCTAGGACAAGCCTTTTAAGAAAAATAACAAATTAGAAAAGAAAATGAAAAAAAAGCAGTAATAAAAAATAATCAAAATAATATAAAATAAAACAAAAATAATGAAATACAAATAAAAACGAGTGAAAGAGAGAGAGAGAGAGAGAGAGAGGGAGGGAGCAGAAAGTGACAGACATAAGTCAAGTCTATCTTTTTGAAGTTTGTCGCCTGACATTTAACGACTAAATGATTTATGCAATACCTTGAATTATATAATTAAAACATACAAAGTAAGCATCGTAATCACACGTTATATAAGGTCATCAAAATGTTATCAATAGCTGTTAACGCTAATTATCTCATTTTTTCAAATTAATGTTAATTGAAAATAAAACTTATAATTTACTGCATGAATATTATGTTAAGAGGGAAAATTTATTTATTCCATTACTCAATAGTATATATATATATATATATATATATATATATATATATATATAAAATAGCTTACATCATTCATCATCATTCGTTATCATTATTATTTGTTTGTAATGACAAGTAGGAAATCTCCAAGACATCATCGTAAATACATCTCTCTGAATGATTCTCGCAAGTGTAAGATAGTACGTTGCATCTCATAAACCTATATTTTGACGTAACTGCTATGAATTGGGACGTTAGATCTCTATTATCCTACGCTTAATATATCGTCTGTTTATCTTTATCCAACAGTTATGTAACAAGGTACAAAATTCTATACATCTCTTCTTTAGTCAATAATGGAATAATCAAATCGATTCATAATTAATGCCCAATATTATGATAGAATTCTACTTATAATTTTATATGATATGATTTGATGATTCATTTTATGTGTCGTGAAAAATCATAATTAAAAAGATATATGAGTAGAAATTATACTATCCAGGAACATGTATTTATGTACATGTACTATTTATTTTTTTACAATAATAACATTTTTAATATTGGTTGTTCAATTATATTACTTTTCAACTGAAATATAACTGAGCAGCTAACATTAAAAACTTCGTTATTGAACAAATAATTAATGTGTTCCAAAGTACAACATGTCCCTAGATATCACAAGTCTTCCCTACATATTAAATACGTATATATATATATATA
>NW_017259315.1:714740-723277 GCF_001594045.1 Atta colombica | reverse complement strand
TATATATATATATATGAAAATGCATATCTTACATTATTATAAATAAATATAATTACAAATAAAATTCTATCTTGAATTGAAATCGGATACGAATTACAGACCAAAGTTTAAATAATGATGATTTTATAATTATATCAATTTTTTAAGAAAGGAAAAATTATTCATTGATATGTTTCAAAGTAATCAAAATAATATAAAATAAAACAAAAATAATGAAATGCAAATAAAAACGAGAGAGAGAGAGAGAGGGGGGGGGGAGGAGAAAGTGACAGACATAAGTCAAGTCTATCTTTTTGAAGTTTGCCTGACATTTAACGATGATTATGATGTCATTGATATCGTTAAAAATTATAGGATAGAACTGATTCTTTTTTTCTTTTTGTTATTATAAATTTTTAAGAGAAAGACTGTACGAAAGGAAAAATTTTGTTATAAACACTAATTCACACTATAACGGTAAATTCCATTTGCAAATACAGTAATCACAAAATATTTGCAGGTGTAACAAATATTTATTCTTTTTCATACTTGCTACAAAAATTATTTGCAACAAGTGCAAAATATTTATCAAATATGTAAATTTATTTGCTATAAATATCAAACAAATTCGACAATTTTGTAATCCTTTTCGCGTTCATAGTAAATCTTTTCCTTGTTTGCGATGACTTTAAAATTTTTAATGGCAAAAGAGAGCTCATTTTATAATCTTTAATACTATCAAACGATTGTCGTTAGTGAACAATTTTTCTTTTTCTTTTAATGTTATTCATAAAAAGGTAATAAGATTAAAAATGAAATTATTAAGATTAAAAATGAAAAGTGCTAATTAATTAAAATTAAATTGACATACATATATGTGTATTTTAAATAAATTTATTATCTAAAAAATGATAGCTAAGATTTTGGTATTTTCAACACAATCAGAAATATTAATGATATATTCTTCAAATTTAATTAGTTTGTTAATTTGATGTTATTAGCATCTTAAAACTGTAAAGAATTTTATTGTGAAAAATATTACCTCGGTTGAGATTTGAATCCGGATTTTCTGTATTCCGTGCGAGAAAATGTTAATAAAATTATCTTGAACTTAAAATCTGTAGCTGTTGTTAAATTTACGACAACGTTTTGGATTGCTATTTTGTTATAGAATAAAAAAGAAAGAACGGTGTTTTGTAAAAATATCTAAAAATTTAACTAGATCTAAATATGAAAATAATTTTGTTACACTATAAAAATAATTATGTAGTATGTTCCAATACTAGAATATCTAAATTTTTTCATTGTACTTGATTAATATATGTAATTATTTTGATAATCTATCAAAATTATTTTTTTAAAATTATTTAATAACGACGATGGTTCAATAATAATATTGTTAAGGATTACAAAATAGCATCTTAAATGTAATTGCATAATTAGACTGCAAATATCAGAATAAAATAAAAAAGAAAGAAATAAGACAAATTAAAATTTCAACAATGTAAGTAAAGTAGTAGTGAAGAGTCACAGCTGTTCGTGTGAACATATAAAATCTTTATTAAAAATATTAAAAATATTAATTAAAAGTAATTAAATGTTTCTACCCAATGCTTTTAGGTTATTCTCAATATAATTATAAAAAGACTAAACGACTACTTCTCTCTTAATTAAAAGCAATTAAACGTTTCGACTTTTAAGTCATTCTCAATAATTACAAAAAGGATAAATGACTAATTCTTCAACATAGAATATAAATGCAATCAATAATATATAAATAAGAAGTCTTGTCGAGATATGCAAGAAGTGTGTTAACATTGTTAATTTCCTGAAAATTGGACCAGTGTAACGGAATCTTATAAAATTATATGTCAAATTGAATCTGCATTATACTGAATTCGCAATCTCATTTTTTTACGTGAATATAGTTAAAATTACGATTAAAATCTAATTCTTTATTCGAAAATCTGATATTTAAAAAATTTTATTTAATCTTTTAAAAATACAAAAGTACAAAAAATCTAAAAAAAATTCAATGCAAACTGTATAAAAGCTTTTTCTATCACAGTTTCTAGACAGCCTATTTCATATGCACAAAAAAAACTCGTATTTAGGAAAACAAATTAAAAAGAAAATAGGAACACCGTTTGTCAGCGGCGCGAATGAGATTTTCCCTCCAGGAGAGAGTAAACTCCTTTTTCGAAACGGGTGATTCGATTGACAGTTTGCAACTAACAACAACCTGTTGCAACGGCCGTTGGCGACCGAATGAGCGGCGAGCGCGTGGCGCGTGGACCGAGTGTGTCCGAGCAATGGCGAGCGCGACCGAGCGAGTCCGCGCTGTTCGGCCTGATGCGCGCGCGGAGCTTCTTTCAGAATACGAGTCCGTCGCCGCGCGTCGCGAGGTGTGTTGTTTGTTGCTCCTGATGGGCGCGCACCGTGCGCGGTGGTCTATTGTTCCCGAGGTGTGTTTCACACAATTGTTGACTAGTCCGCCACTTAGCTCCGGTCTACGCTCATAGTGATTCACGTAGAGCGACGTTTTACGGCCTTCGAATCTTCGCGGTAGCGCGCATTCGCCGCCACGTTTTGCGCCCCCACTGCTTACGGGGAAACCTCGCACGCCGCGTAATCGATCGATCGATAGCGCTTACGAGACACGCCGGCCGCACATCTTGCGTTCGTCAGTGAAGAAATTTTCCTCGGTTAACGGACAATCGCCTGAGACGTCATTTGTATACAAAGTGTCAATCCGCAATATATATTGCCATAGGATTTAATCTGCTTTCCGAATTGTATCGTGTGAGCGAGAAGAGCGCGCTTTTTAAACAAGGAATGGTGTCGCGATTACGAGCGATACTTTCAACGCGTGTGGCCGTAAAGTTGCGCCAAGGACATTCCCGCACGTCGTTTCGGACTTTTACGATTGTGCACGTGGAAATGAAGAGGTAATAAACTGTCGAGTTTTCTATCTGAGATTTAATCGATGGACTATTGCCGAGGTGTTAAGTAGAATCGTAATTGTCGGAGGAAAATTATATTGATTGTCAGAGAAGACGGAAAGGTGATATCAAATTTTATTCTCGAGCGAATCGTATCGTTTAAAAAATATAGAGTGAAAGCGAGCTGTCCTCGCCAGAGAATTTCGCGATCGATTTATTCGTTTCGACGCGATTGGAATTGCACAAGGCACGTAACAGTGGAAGCGCGATTCATCGTAAAGTGTGATAGCCTTGATCAACTGCAAGAGTACATAAATTCAATCGGAATAGATTCTGAATCTTGTCGTTTTCTAGAATGCAAGGATTTCCTCGCGGACCAAGAGAGTTTTCCTCGTGTGTGACCTCGAGTCTTATTCTTGCGAGTTCATCGAAGTATGACCAGCGCTGAGTGTCCGAGTTTTTGAATATACTAAAGTAAATTTTTTTCACAGGTATTTTCGAAACAACCCGTAGAAAAATCTATCGGCGCTGTAAGTCGAACACTTCAAGAATTGTGAAAAAAGGATTATAAATTGTATTCGAATTATCCCTAAAACAATCCAGCATTGCGAAGTATTTTCTATTTTCTTCCATTTACTTTACAGATGTCTATTAATGTCGCAATTGCAAAGTAACTTTAATTCAATTGTCAAAAATCGAAATTCATGTGAAACATCAGAGAAGTCTTCAGATACTCGAAGATTTCGAAAACTCCAACATTCAATAATTACTTATCAATTCTTTTATTGGTATCTTTTGTTATTCTGTCTTCATTATAACAAACAATCATAGAGGA
Source organism: Atta colombica (assembly GCF_001594045.1). Classification (NCBI taxonomy): domain Eukaryota; kingdom Metazoa; phylum Arthropoda; class Insecta; order Hymenoptera; family Formicidae; genus Atta; species Atta colombica. The sequence continues at coordinate 719,521 of NW_017259315.1, read as the reverse complement.
TACCATCGCACGAAAGATTTTTATTTTTGTATTTCACGGTTTTTATAATATCGTTCTTGAAGGAATCGTTACGGATCGAGAAGTGCGTTATCTGGTATCGGCGACCTTGAAACGAACAATCTCGCAGGTGAAACGCGGTGGGAATTGGCACTCGGTATACGCACAAGTGTGCGAGCGATCGATTGAGGAAAATGTACGTCTCCTTACCATCGTCTTCGGCGCGGTCGCGTCGCCCGTCCTGACGACGAAAGTGTCATCGATCGACCCAATTGCGATTGTCTCTTCCGCGAGCGGGTTGGCGACGAAGGAAGACGGCCCGGGGCGTTCGACGCGAAGGATGACGTCCGGAGCGGAACGCGCAGATTAAACAATATTAGACGCATCGCGGCCTTGTCACAAACGAGACACAGGATCCAATGAGACGACGGCAACGGGTTTGTTAACCCGTTCTAATTCTCAACGCTGATTGGACAAGCTCGCCGAGAGAGTATTGTAGTGACTTGCTGATGATCGTGGATCACTGGAAACGCCGTTCTCGGATTAAATGACAACGATATACCACGATTGTTAACCGCGGCTGGAAAATCATATGAAAGTTTGACGAATTGATCACTTCAAAAATTTCAATTCATTTTTGGAATTGTCAACGTCTGCTCGCTGACAGTGATAAATAAAACAGAATTGGTGATTGATGACCATGTCGCCGAGAGTATTTAAGGAATAACGTGTCTGTTGATCATGAAAGAGATATTGGTTTTGAGGGATTAGAAGTATCTCGAGATCATGAAGATATTGTTATCTAATTGCTGATAGTGATTGACGATATCTTCTAACTGAATTACGCCGCGTAGAAGAAGACTTGCTTAACGGCCAGTGTCAATTTCTGAAGTCTCTGAATCCCAGGATTATCGTGTAGTTTCTCTTGCGCGACGTGATAATTGTGCGAAGTGCGTAAATCTCTTTTGTAGAATATTTGCAAAAGTTGTTTCAGGAATTTCTTTCCTGTACAAGGCGGTTCGCTGCATCGATCGGAGTTTAATTTAATTCTTAATTCGATAAACAGCGATGGGCTATTTCGATGCGATGGGCATTGCCTCGGTGTGTTCGTTCGATTAATCGAATCGGAGATCGACTGGCAAGCACTGTGCGCCAACGGCATATCCCTGGGGATATATTGATAGCACTTGGAAAGAAATCGACTGGAAACGACAGCTTCGCAAGCACGTGTCAGTTACTAGTGAATCAGCGCTGCATCATGCCAGTGTTTAACATTATTACGCGGAGGTGCAAGGTGAGTGAGGTGAATTGTAGATTATCAATATGGATCTCTGGCACATGTTAATTTTGGAGAGCATTAAATATTATCTCTTTTTTTTCAATGGCGCGCCACAACCTTCGCCGCGACGATCGACATCGATAAGCGAGTCGCTTTTAGGTCATATTTAACATGATTGAATAAAAACGGATACGGCTAAATTAGCACTTATGAAAAAACTATGTTTTGTCTTAGACGAACTTTTTTCCTGTCGATTCCTTAATTTTGTGCCAAGGTTGACAAAATTACGAGAATCACTGTTGTGGAATAATGTGACATTGAAACCTATATATGCGTTCAAAAAGCAGCCAGTCACATTTGTAATGCATTTATAAGCATGGCATATGCATTACTAAGTCCAAGTGTCGCGTTAAGAATTGCATTTTACCTTAACGGGTTGTAACTTTCATTTTCGTGACGACGTGGTGCACGCAAAGCGTGGCATCATTACCATGCAACGAATTACAGAGTTAACAGGTTGTTTTGACCGTGGACGATAATCGTTGTTGTATTTTTCATTCCGTTCAAATAATGAAAAAGCCAGGGGAACATTTTTTTCGCGATCTCGATTTCATGTTTTCATGAATTCGATGATAAGATACAATGCGTCATAGATACTGCATTTTCAAGGCTGCTGTCAGGATGTTACAGCTTCTTTCACTGACGCATTAATTATTCACTTTAAATCTTGCTGTGAAATGTATATACGTGTTTTCTAATTATTTTATACATAAATCCGAATATTTTATTAGCAGCTAAAAATAGAAACGAGTAGTATATGGCAAGTATCTCTTGAATTTTTAAAGAAACAGAATAATTTAGAAAATATTATGTAATTTAGAAATTATTTTAAATCGATGTTTTATTTGATATTAACACTAATTTTTAGAACATTTGTTCTGAACTTTTCTTAATTGGTATTCACGGATCCAATATACTTTCACAATTAATATATTTTTACTTAAAGTTAGCGTAACGATTTTGTGTTTGCTTTTGAAGGTCATAATCCGAGGAATAAGATTATGTAATTTAAAAGTATGTAAATTTGTGAAAAACATTATGTAAATTTGTTATATACTATTTTTTACAATAATTAATTAAAAAACGTCCACCAGATTTGCGATATCAATTAGGATTAATAATATAAAAATATCAAATTTTATACATGGTGACTATAATAATCTTTATAGTCCTTTTTTATATTTTAAAATAAAATAGATTTGTATTACAGAGCTTTGGCCAAAAAATATTAGATCTTACTATTAGTTTCAGTATAGATGTCATCAAAATTATTAAAATTCAGATATAAAATTCAGATATAAATTAAGGTATGTATTATATAATAGTACATCGTATGTATATAAGATAACTTTTGAAAACTATTGTCCTGCTGTTTGGAATGTCTAGAACACTATTCTATCAATAGGACATTTTTGAGAAATCAATGTTCTCTGTCACGAAGAGCATGATCGAACAATAGTATTCTCATCCTCTCTTTTTTAAATGTATAATAGAATATATTTATTTTTATGGGTCCGATGAGGTCATTTCATGTTAAATATAAAAGTATTAATATACCAATATGTATAATATTTTAGCTTAAACATTGATTTATGACATTTGTTGTAAATTATCTTCTATTTCAAGAATCCTTCATGTATAATAAAAACAATAGGACACAATGCAGATAAAAGAATTTCAGATAAATAAAAAAATGCCTAATACTTTTTTGGCCAAGACTGTACGATTTGCAAACTTTTTATTTATTGACATTTTTATTTATTGACATTTTTGGTACAAATTTTTTAAATTAAATACATTTTTTTATAATGTAAATAATATTGTATGCTATTTTATGTGCTTTTTAATTAATTTTAATTGACTGATCGGAATTATTTGTTTGCATGATGTAAAACTTTCAAACTTCTTTAAATATTACGATCCAGATCTCTGGCTTATACTCGACAAACACAATTACCGGTAGTCTATTTACATCACGACTAACTGACAGATGTAGCCGATCGGTAGATTAATCGCTTTATCAATAGTATGTTTCAACGCGTCAATTCGCGACGCGTCACATTTGTCTTTCTCTTTCTATCTATTCGAATCGTCACGTATGTACTGATAATCTATCAGTTAAACGTTATTCTTTTCACGATGTATATGTCCCAGCACGTAAATATAATTGTTGAAATATAATTGTTAATTAGGCGGAAATAATATTTTAAGAAATAAGATTTGAAGCGTCATAAAGTACAAGAAAGATTTGACGCAGTATTATGTAAACTTTTAAATATTGACAGTGTGGTTTTGCTTTCAGTGATTGAAAAAAATAGATTTTCAAATAATGTTTAATTTTTATGACAAACTTTATTTAAATATTTCTTGAAATCGTACTCTCCTTTCCGAGAGTTTACAAATTAAAAGGAATGTATTCTTGACTATTTTTTAAATAAGACCAGATAAGAAGAGTGATGTCTTTGAGAATGGCATTGGAAAAAGATAAAATTCAATATCACACGCGATATATGGCGCATCAAGCGATATAACCACGTTTTTTTATTCAAACCATGTTTTTTTCTATTTCTTAAATAAATTTAATATAAAGAAATTTTGTAATTATATAATTTTGTAATTAAATTTTGTAAACTTCGACATATGCCGTTTCTCTCCGTAAGTTTTCAAGTTTTTGCTTCTCGTATTTAGTTTATTAGAACATTTTCTTTTTTTTCCTCTTCTTAATTTTATTATGCTTTTATCTATTATAGATATGAATGATAGATATAAAAAAATCCCAGTAGGAAAAAATGCAAATATGTAATGCAATAGATTCACGTAACTGTATTTCATAGAATCGTTTTATGCGTATAGAATCGTAACTACGAAAGTAATATTTCTCGTAATGGTGATCTTTTCAGTACAAATATCTCTTTGTTAACGCGAATGAAATAAAAATTACATTTTTCTGTATTTTGCAAAACTTTAATCTTCTTTACTTGCAAATTGTTGTCAGAAACTTTTCATTTTTTTAAATAAAGATTGTTTGAAAAATCATAAAGTCTTCTGTAAATAAAGAAAATGTAATATATATTCAGTAGTTTTTAAATAAATTTTTTAAATAGATTTTTAAAAACTAAAAGATGAGAGAGAGAGAGAGAGAGAACTTTACAGAACACAGAATAAAGATATCATTATATTTCTTTTTATTAGGTGTAGTAAAAAGAAATCCATTATTTTGCCATTCAATTTCATGTAAAAATAATGGATTTCTTTTTACTACACCTAATATTATTATTATTATATATTATAAAAAACAATTCTTTCAGCGAAGTTGTATCCTTATCAAATAAAATATACGAAATTTTGTATACAATGATAGAAGCTACAATAAAATGAGACTATAATAGAAAAAATATACATGTTTAATACGAAAATATAAATTTAAGAAAGAAAATATGTAAAA
>NW_017259315.1:710966-714640 GCF_001594045.1 Atta colombica | reverse complement strand
TTCTAAAAAAATATTATTTTATTTTGTTCAATTTGTAAACTCTTCAAATATAATAAAAAGGCAATCTTAAAAAAATATTTGAAAAAATTTAATCATAAAAAATACATACATTAAAAAAATTTTTTAACATGAAATATAATAAATATATTGTAATATATTGTAAAATATTAATTGTTAAATTCGTTAATTTAAACTGTTTATGCTTTAAAGATATAATCTCAGAAGATTTGCATAAACTTGTAAAAAATATGATGTAATCGTATCTCGGAAGTCATTATGAGTGTAACATTGAAACTTTGTATAATTCTCAAATATATAATACAAGCATAAAAAACTGGAAAAGATAAAAAAAAATAATTGTTCATTTGTTGTATCGATATAGAATTGGCAATTTATTGTCTCTGTTTTGACATATTGATCACTGTATACATGTACCTATCTACCGATTAGGAAACAATGCGGGAGTAACACAGTTATCTCGCGTATTTCCGTTTGAAAATAATCGCACGCACACTCACTGGTTAATAACCTACATCCGGCCTGTCTCGGTGAGAATTTGCGAATCGACTGTCGGAATGAATCGTCGTCGGATCATGGCGATTTTACGGAAAGGAAACGCTGACGCGCGTGTATCGGAAGCGCGTCGCGTCGGTGCGAGAGAGAGAGAGAGAGAGAGAGGGAGAGGATATGTTCCCTTTCGGATGCACCGGATGCGAGCTGGCCTGCTGGTTGGCCGTACCACCATCGCGTTCACGTAATCCGCATCCGATGAACATTGTAACGATACGCTGCGCTTGGGATAATGGCATAATGCACGCGAAATCCTCGAAGCGGTCTCTGTACTGACATAACATCGGAGATGTCGCGCGAGTGCACACACGCGTGTGCTTGGTCCACGACGAAGACATGTTACGTGTCCTCAAATAAAGCGTTCGAGAAGCAGTCTCGTTGCGTAACGCAACACACAGTAATCACGATAATTAGGTTGACGCTATGAGATAAAAAGGTATGCGTTTGTGTGAGTATGCATTCATAAGGGATATGCGGCGATAAGTAGAGTATCTTATATTCCCAATGATAATTTTCTGTCCAGGTATATATACAGGTACATATACAGATATACGTTCCAAGGTCCCATCTTACCGTTCCGTTGAGTGCAGATAAAAAAAAAAGGTTAATTAGACCGTTACCGCTGTTTTAACGTCGATAGCTTTTGCGTTATCTGCAATGGAAAAATTAAATTTTAAGAAGTACAGATAATGAAGTATTGCGCTTCATTTTATTTTAATTAGATTTTGTTTTGAATATTTTGCTGAGATATTTGGCTCGGTCAAATTTCAATGGTCTTAATATTTCACTGATAAAATATAGGAATTTGACTCTATCGAGCAGCATTATTATTATTCAATTGACAATCAATTTAATTTATGATATTATTATTCTAGCTTCAGTTTAGACTTTAGACGTTTCAAGAACGACTATGTGTTAGCGCGCAGTTTGAAGAACTGGAAAATGTATTTAACCTTGCTGTCAATGCATGGATGCCCAAGTATCCGTATCAAATTTTAAATAATAAAAATTGTATATATTCTTATATGAATTTTGTTGTAATGCCTGAAAAGCCTTATCTTTTGAATATACAATAGTTTTACATAGATCTTATCTCATATTTTCATTTTTTCAAAAACATTGCATGAAACACGGTAGTGAAAAGATGAAAAATTATTAGCAGAAAAGTTAAAAATTCACATAAAAATGTTATTAAACAATAAGATCTAGTCTGAGTTACATTTGGCTCCTCTATTTATTTGCGACAATTTTTAATTTGTAAAAGAGAAGGAATTGATGCATTGAAAAAAAATATAGTCAATTTTAATAAATATTTAGTTGAATACTGTCAACTAAATATTTATTAAATGTAAAGATATATTTATTTGATACAAGAAATGTTAATTTGATTTAACAATCATTTTTTTTATTGAACAAATATTTACTTACTGTAAGTAAATGTTTAGTTGGCAATATTAAATATTTATTAAAATTAACTATATTTTTTTCTCAGTGTGCGCTCCACGCAAGATGATTATGCGCGGAGATGATTTATAATGTGTGATAAGATTGTAACGTACGAGCAGCTAGATGTTGCGATTCGAGTTCGCTTCTTGGCGGGGACGAGCAGCCACGGTTGGTATCAAATGTCAAATTATGCGTAATTTCGCTTATTGTAGTAGAGCAGCGCGGTCTGTACACGCGACACGCAGGAATGAGGCCTCGCCTTGAGATATCACTTGGTACTTGGTGCCAGTCAATTCGATGCGCGTTACAGGCGTTATGATTATCTTTCCCCGAGAATGATCCTTTAGGGTGATAATAAAAATGTGACCTGGAAAGAAATGAGGCCTGCGATATTTTGAAAATTCAATTGTATTGCACATCAACCGAGTTACGCGACTACATTTTGCATAAATGTCACATTTCATTGCATTTAGTTTTTATGCTACCTAGAAGGTAAGAGGGAAGGTTTTCCACCGTGTTTACTTTTGCATACCTATACTAAGATGATAACTAGATGAAAGCCTTGTTATTCGATCCACTTGTTCTTATCTGTGAACTTTCAATAGTATTTTATATTTATTATCGCAGAGACGTAATATTTACAGTCCTAAAAATTTTATATCTACAATATTTCGTGAAGCGCGAGTAATATGGTTTAAAAAATTCTCTAATAAATTCCTAATGCACTGTAAAAAGTAAGTGTTCTATTCTTGTCCTCATGTTTTAAACATTTAAAGATGCTTTAAATTTTTTCAATAGACAAAACACTACGAATTTGGATTTAAAATTATGAATTTAAGTGTAACATTTAAGTGTTTAAAAAATGGAGAAAAGAATAAAATATTTTAATATAAAATTAAACATTTCTTTTTTCAGAGTGAATGATTTATATTCGTTATAATTTATATACATTAGATAATTGCAAATATTAGAAAAGAAATGTTTATAATTTGAAATTTTTATAACGTAGATAATCAAGTAGATAAAAATATCAAAATAACAATATAGATTGCCAAGGAGTATAAAGTAAGTTCGGAGTAAAGTGACGAAATATAATACGAGATACTTGCAACATACGACGATGTCGTAATCGCGCGAGGAAATATACGGCAGAGATTAATCAAAGCTGTGGATTCCTGAAAGTGTGAACGCGGTAATGTTCTCGCCGCGCGCGAAGAAGCGCAGATAACCGGTAATGTTTCCACATTTGTACTGGCAATCTTGCTGATACAAATACCTGTGTTTGTTGTAAGTCCAACGCGTAGCAACATGCTCACGACGTGGCATCATTGCGATTGATATTCGGGATTAACGCGAGCATTATGACGAAGGAGAAGGTGCTTTGACGATGACGGATTGTGGAAATTATCCGTAAAATCGATTCGTACCGTACGACGGGGTAATATTACGCCGGACATACTGAAATGTATCGCACTAACATATTGTGCTCGCCTCAAGATTGATGACTAGCAAATTTCGACGCATTTCTCATGTTGCACCTCTCATAACTTGGAAGCACTGCCAAAGAAATTTTAGAGTATCGTAATTTCTTTGCTTTTTATTTATTATAATCTTTTTATTTAAAACAGAGAAGTGACAAATCGATTTTAGTGAGTTAA
>NW_017259315.1:689009-710866 GCF_001594045.1 Atta colombica | reverse complement strand
GTCCTATTTCTTATTTGATATTTTAAATAAGTTCTTGAAACCTATTTTATATTTTTTATTTCAAATAAGTCGTATCAGTTACTTTACCGACTTCTACGACTTTTTTATTTTAAATAATATTTTTAAATAAAATTTTTATTTTATTTTTTTTAGATGGAACATTTACGTAAATTTCTGAGGATTATTTATACTTTTGCCAAGATTGTAATATTTCTACCAAATATCTCTTCACTGTTACTTTTTCAAACTCCTGCGTTAATATTAAATTTTGATTTCGATCGCAAGAGTTGATTTTGCGCAATTTCGGCGGAAGACGTATTGCGGGGCGCGGTCAAGATAAATCAGTGGGAAGCTATTCCTTTCCGGTTGGCGGTTAACATGTATCCATCTTGAGGCAGTGTAGATAACCGATAATGTTCCTAATTTGCTACATTAACCTTGCTGATAAGCTGCCTATTTCCAAAACGCTACGTAACGACCAACGTTCACCTTATTTAACCGAGTCGATTTTATTATGTAAAAAATTATGCGGAATAAAGTGGGAGTAAAGTGGGAGTAACTTTTATGCCCACGTGCGTACGCGCCGGAATTTTCGCCTTCATCTTCTTCAAATCGCGTCGAACGCTGGAAACGAGCAGGCTTTTACGCGAATGCGACGTATAGAGGAGGAAAAATATGCTTCGTGAGCATACTAACGCTGTCAGGGAAAGAAATATCGTAGAACCGTATTGCCCAAGGGGTATATTGGGCTATCATGGGAGACCCAACCGGCCTTTATTTTGTAATAAAGGTCAGCATTATGCCTCGTTCTTGATATTACCATCACGGTATTTCAAAATGCTTATGCTGGATAGCAGCCCTGGCTATCGTTATAATTCTATTCTTGCTAGTGGTTTTAAAACTTAGAAAACATTTTAAACATGCACGTTTCTTAAAGAATAACGACGTATATCAAAATTAAAATTTATATCTACATCTGAGTTTCGAATAATTATTTTGGAATACAAACTTTTGCATTTTTTTCTTTATCGCAGATTCATAAATGAGTTGTATTAAAGTAGTTTAATCTCGGGTTTTAACTTTATATTATAAAGATTTTATAAATTTTCTTAAGAAAAGTTAATATTTAAATATCTCTCTTTTAAATAATTTATTTTCTTCACCCTTTGAAACTGATAATGGATCTGTTAGACCAACTCAATTATACATTTCTTTGTCAAAAATGTCAATTCAATTTTTCTTTATTACATCTTCAAATTTAGATTATTCTTAATAAAATATATTTAATATTCATTTTTTTAAATACATTTTACATTTTAGTTTTTTGAAATTAGTGCCTTCTTACTAACATAAATTAAGCAGATCTTATAGATCCAACGTTAGTAATTGTATTACAGATTTTGACGTCAACTCCGAAGAATTAAAGATGTGTGTTACAACTCAAAACATTAAAAATATAAAGCATCAAAGATATAAAAATTTCATAGATTATTCTATATTTTTACGTCAGAATATATATTTGAGCACACTTCTCCTATCAATTTAAAAGTTATTTAATTTTTTGTTTGCCTTGATTCTTCAAAAAGTGATGTAAAATCACTTTTTGCAGTACTTATTTGCACTTTTGAAAAAGTAGCATTAAATCAAATTTTTTATGTGTACTAATAAAACTTTAATAAATATTCATGCAAAAGTTCGTTTGGATGCGCTTATTCGTTTAAAAGTTATGTATCTAAAATTGCAACAAAATATGGTAATTGCGCTGCACAGACCATTAAAAGCTAAATAATTTGTTTTGATTTTGCAATTGACAAGGCATATTTATGACAAAATTTTTTAACTGTAGATATTAGTTTTTTTAATTGATACTTTTAGCTGATATGACAATAAAAAAAGATATCCTTAACATTTATGTCTTTCTAAAAAAATTGGATGCAAAAACTAAAGTTCAGATGCGGGACGCATTTTCATTCTTACTTTAAAGGCTCCATTCGGAGTTGCACGCGTTGTTTACCACATATTTTTCTTAAGACACGCGAAATCGTAAGGTATCGCGTGCCGTTAATTTCTTAATTCCGGGCATATTCCTGAAATGTCGTTGAAATGCGTCTCAGATGAACGCACCAAATGAAGAGAAGAAATGCATTTCACGCGAAAACGTAATTATAGTGACTATGCGGCCTTGCCAGCGCAGCTGCCAATTCGTTGTGGGCGTCGAATATTGTATATTGCTCATTGCCAACATGACTCGTCGCTTATTACTTAATGTTACACAGCAACGAGCACCGATTACAATTTGTCGAGCGGAATTTTTGTAGCAAATTAAACATACGTGTCATTAAACACTCGACTTAGTTTGACACAGATTCAACCTTCTTTAGTTTAATAGCGAATTTAAAATATAATTTTAAATGATTTATTTTATTACAATCACAAAAAAAATATTAATTGAAAAATTTTTGTGACCGACGTCTATTCCGTCGTCTTTATGACGACATCTTTTATTATTTTTGTCTTTCTTTATATCCTAGCAGTGTTGTATGTACAGCAGTAAAGATATAATAATAATACATATAATTATATGTATTACCATAATTATAATTATTGCTGTTATAACGTTAATAATAATTATTATCAAGAAATATATGGAAAAAATTAATTATAGATATTTTCGTCAACAAATATGTATGTAGTTGCCAACTATACATATATATTTGTTGATTCAATATATATATAGGTATTATTGCTAACATTATGACAATAATAATCATAATTGTGATATATGTAATTGTAATCACAAATATAAAACATTTTTTTTTAATGAAAAAGACAGTATTAGTTATTATATAACTCGTAAACCTTTGTTACTTCTGAAGAAAATACGTGAATACCTCAAAAATATTATATAAATAATAATTATAATAATTATATAATAATTATACAAGTTTCATATGTAGAATATGTAACATATATAGTCGAATAAACTATATTATTGTTGCAGTAACTATAAAATATTTTATTCAACTATATTAACATTATTTCTATTCTGAGAGAAAAATTTATGGTATTTGTGACTATAACACTGTCCAACAAAATTTGACTTTTTTTTCGTCTTTGGCATGTGGAGTGTCATTTCTCGAAGATTTTTGGCCACTGGATTTAAATCCGTGCTCAGAAAATTCTATCATGTTTTATAGTTATTTTGTCATATTTCCAAGAAAATTGGGATAAGGCGAAAAACAATTTTGGCCATATTTAGAATAATGGTTAAAGAAACCTTGCTAATTTTGTCCACAGTATCTTAAAGTGATATCTTTTACCTTCAAAATGAGTTTTTTGTTTCTATATGATTTTTTATGATCAAATTATATAGGTTTGATGTTAGATATACGCTGTCTCTGCGCGACAGTGCGAGATACAGCAATGTCTCTTGATCATGTACAGCTAGTAAGTATCATATCTTGATTCGTTTCTTAGACTTGACATTCCGAGGTTAGCATGACAGTTGCTAGAAGATCATTAGTCACAATATGTGTTTCCGGAGTGCATCACGTGGAGCATAGAGGCGATCTTTGTTGCGCTCTATTTTTTATATATTCTTTTTATTTAATTTTTTATTACCTTTTTGTTTTTTTTATCTTTTATTCTTGTTTCATTTTGATTATTTCATCACACCACGGATCTTCCCCGACTTCGAGTAAGCGTCAGACGGTGATAACTTCCAATCTACGTAACTTAGTCATAAAAAAATCGTACCTAAACAAAAAAGGAAATTCATTTTGAAAGTAAAAGATAGCTTTACGATAGAGTGTAGACAAAATAAAATTTCCTTTCCAAACACAATACCATTCTACCAATATAAATATAACTAAAATTGTCATTTTCGCCTGTATTATCATAATTTTTTGGAAATATGACGTGATAGCTAAATTCTGAGCATCGTTTTCAGCGCCAAAAAATACTTCAGAAATGATACTTGGCAAGCCAAAGATTAAATCAGTGGTCGATGAAATTATTCCTCTAATTAACGTATAATTTGTATAATTTTATATATTACTATAAGTATCTAATAATATTTTATACTTATTTTCTGAAAAATAACTATATAAATTATATTTAAATTATTGTAGTTATAATCATTTGTATGATAACAAAGTAACTTATAATCATTTTTTATGCCAAAAAATATATGTACATGTATATATAGATTAGTAGAACATGTAGTCATTATTATATGTAGTCATTACAGCAGTAATAATTATAATGACAACGTGTAGATATATAAATTCTCAAATACACAAACTTTTCTGTCAGTGTACGTATATGTAAAATTCGTATACACGAAAAAAAACACAACTGAAAACTTCACTGATTCAACAAATCTACAGTCGTAATATACAGTCAATTTTCTATGTTAAAATAGCAAAGTTGCTATTTTACAACTAAATAACATTAGCGATTTGTTAAATCAAATCTTCTTAATTATTGACGTTGAATTCGCGTAATAAATTATAGATTTGCTGTATCACCCAATTAATTTTTTTTTCGTGCAGTTGTTATTTATATATATTAAGAAAAAAATGCTGTTGATTCAATTAAAGTCTACTATATTACTGCGAGCTGTCACTAACATAAGTGATTAATTCAAGTTTTTTATTGATTTAAATTTTCAATAATCAAGGTCTTTATGTTAATAAAAATATACATGAATTAATTACTTATGTTAGTGACAGTAATATAAACTTGAATCAATAGCATTTGTTTCTCAGTCTAGTTATCATCACTACTCTTTTCTCTATACAAATTATATTATATATTATATTGTATAAGTGTTTAATATTAGGTATGGGAAAAAATTCGTGGGGTTTTTTTAATGGGAAAAACGCCACGAACTTTTTCCCACCTAACATTTACATTTAGAAATATCAAATTATAACCTGTGAATTCTACAATCTAGAGAAATCTATACTTTGAATGTGGGAAAATAGAAAATCAAAATATTTTGAAACTATAGCCACGGTCATCAATTGATTACATGTAAATCGTTGAAATTATAACCTGTGAATTCTACAATCTAGAGGAATCTATAATTTGAATGTGGGAAAATAGAAAATCAAAATATTTTGAAACTATAGCCATCAATTGATTACATGCAAATCATTGAAATTATAACCTGTGAATTCTACAATCTAGAGGAATCTATATTTTGAATGTGAGAAAATAGAAAATCAAGATATTTTGAAACTAGCCACGGTCATTAATTGATTACATGTAAAATTGAAATTACATTATCATCGCAAAACCATACTTTCTTTTTACTCACTTCTATCCTATATAATTCTTCCGAGATAAGACGAATATGATGCAAGAAATACAACACCTTGTTCTGTCATTTGGGAGACGCAAAGTACAGAAACTTGTGTGCGTGTTTCTCAATAAGTAAGTGTATTTCCTGTATTTATACGCGATTTAATGATAATATCGCACTGTACGACCGGAAAAGAGTGCGTAATAGTTACGCGTAATACGTGCCGGAATACTCTGCGGGGGCGCTAAATATTCAATTTTCCGATCGTATTGAATTACGTGTATTTCCGCGTACGGAAATCGCCGCCGCGCAAATTCCCTCACTTTATCGCGACGAACAATGCCGTTATCATTAGAACTCATTGCCAGGCACTTAAGCGCGTACGTTTGAACGCAGAAAACGTCAGAAGAATTAAATATATCGGTTTCATGTCGCAATTCTTTCGTTTTTCTAGATGCGAATAATACTTGGATGATAAAACTTTTTGGAACAATAAAGATCTCGTTTATATAATTTGCAATAGAATGCGGATTAACCGACCTCGCATTATCTGACCTCCCAATTATCCAATTTCGTTATGGGACATTCTTTCAATTAGTCCAAATAGTTTTGTATGTACACTTAAAAAAAGTCTAACAATAATAATCAAGTCTAAATGATAATTGTTAAAACTTTGATAATATAATTTCAGTTGAATGTTCGTTTAATATAATCAGAACCAACTAAATGCTAACGTTACTTTTCTAAATATTATCTTATTTTTAAATTATTTTTAACAAAAACCAAACAGTTAATTATTATTATTACGTTTGTAATATTTGTTAAATATTGCAGTCTGCTAAACAAGATATTATACATTAGTGGGTAATTATTATTAAATTTTTTTTACCAAAGGTGTACCAAAGAATTGCTATATTTTATTCAATTGAGATTTTAGAAAGATTGAAAACCAGAATTGATTATACAGGATATCCCAGGCACTTTTTTTATCTTCGCAGAATAAGGTCCAACAAAAAATACGCTTAGACAATAATTTTAGTTTAAACTAAAAATGAAGGTAAGACGAACAATCCAAAGATCTTAATCTTGAGATATTATGTCAAGATCATGACTCTAAACAACATTTTAAAAGATTTTAACTATCGAACACCTTAGATAATGCTAATGCCAGCAGTACTATAACTTTTAAGCCTTATAACTCAAAAAGTATTTAATGAAAAAATATTTTGTTATAGTATTTTGAAAAGCTCTCAAGATAAGCTACACATAAGAATATGTAATATAAAATGGGGATTTCCGTTAAAAAAATTGAGGTGACCTTGGCGACTACTCAAAGTCAAGCTGATAAGACTAGTAAATAGATCTTTTTAAACCTTAAAACTGTCTGAATATATTTTTGATTGGATCATATCCTGCGAGATTAAAAGGGTTATATGATTTAGGACACCCTGTTTGTATAAAGTTTAAAAATTACAATAATTTCTATTTAAAATATGTTTTTATGGGATAAAATGTAACCTATGTTATTCTACTTCCTGATTTTTTAATTTAATTCCTCGATTGTTTAGGACAAGTCTATATTAAGCCAGGTAATCAAGATATATCATTTAGAATTTTGTTGTAGATTTTGTTGCACATTTTTCGCGAACTATTCTTTTCCGGAACTCTCAGATAGAGTACGGCGCTTATCGGCTGATCAATCAATCATTAATTCATGTTAAGAATTAAGTATCAACTCAAAGAGATTGTTTTTCATAATAATGTTACTACGTCATATAGGTGACGTATATAAGCAATACTAATGAATGTTATACTATACCGCACCAACGATTGGCGTGGTGTGAAAATTATTTAATTATATAGTCGCTGCGTCGATAACTGCGTTGCCAAAAATTATTACGTCTTACGTCGTTCGCGGCGCGAAACAACGTTATCGAGATGATGTCAATAGTAAATTTGTAATCATGTAGATTTGTTGTTATACGAATTGTATAATGTTTCAATCGGAAGTGATCATATTCAATGTTGTATCATTATGATATATTATCATATACTTTAATTATAACTTTTTAATTATAACTTTTGGAAATTTCAAAATAACGTTAAAAATGAGCGAATCACGACTTTTAGATAGTTAGGAAAATGCACTAAAATCTTGATTTCGTAATCTGATTCTTACACTTCGTATATGTATTTTCCCAGCAAATTAAATACTAAATAAAGAAATTTTCTATTTCGCGGTTATCATTAATGCAACAAGCGTCACGCTTATAATTTAATGCGAGATCTTTACGTCACGCACGGCAGTGTTGCATCCATATTGATACAAATTTTTCCAGCAGAGTCGTTATGCAGGATTTTATTGAATACGAGCACCTTGAAAAACCGTGAATTCATTTTCTGAGGTGAGACGTGAGGAATGGTTACCGTACGCACGTGCCGCGTGTACAAATTTGCATAGTACAGCAGTTAAACGTATGCGACGTACAATATATGTGTGTATATATAAATATAAAAAATGTTCTTATTTACATAGATAGGAGGATAGACATTTTAAAAAATGCAAAAAGCGAAGGAGAACAAGGCTTTTGTTTGTTTGTTCATATCAGATTTATTTGTGTTCGATTAAGATTCGATATTTTGTGGCTGTACAATCAAAAGTAACCAAAAATGCTAAAATAGTCAGTATTAATTAGTATTTGGCAACAAATTTGTATCATAAATACGCCTTTAAACCAATTGTAATAAACAAAATACCAAATAATGTTGCTTATATTGGATTTGTGTAACAAAAGGATATTTCGTTACAAAAATAAGTAATTTTTAAACAAGTAGATCTAAGTATAAATTTTTACTTGAATATTTGTTAGTTTTATTATTAGTAGAGATTGGGGTTAATAAACTCATTTTTCAGTTTCGAATTTTTAGACAAAATTAAGAGAATCAGAAAAATGAATTCTACATCAATTACTACATACATTTGATCTAATAATATTTTAATAATAATAAGGGGAAAAACTAATAACTAATATGAAAAAAATTCATTTTTCTAATGCATTCCATCTGATTCAACTAGCCCCGGGACCGGGATAATTTGACTAAGATTATTAAAATAAAGATTAATGTATTTTTAGTTACATCTTTGACTACATATTAATAAAACTTTTATAAAAATATATTTTAAACACAAACATTCGCTTCGCAGGACAAAACAATGCTTCTTTTTGCAAAATTTGTTCATTTGTCCAATTTCCAATGTGCAAAAACACATCGAATGATTCTAGTTTTCGAAATTAGACATGAGGGAACTAAACTTATTTACTACTGAGGAAAATGTCTTTAAAGGAATAAAATTTTGAGTAAGTACTATAAGAGTTGTCACTAAATGAGTCATATAGTTCCATATTATGGTTAGTCTACTATTCCCGTCCGTTCATTTCTTAAAAAACATTAACAATATACGATAACAAAGATACATGCATACATAAACAAAAAAAAATCTGTTGGACTTTATTAAGTAAGAATTACATTTACTATCTAAATAAGAATCAAATATCTCAGACAATCATATACGATTGTAAAACAAAAACTTTAAAAAAAATAAAAATATTTATTTACTAGATATACGATTTTTTAAAATTGTAGCATAACTTTTATCATAAATGTGTTCACAACAAGATGTTACAACAAACTGAGCAGCAGTCGTTGCTGCGTGCTCAGACACGTTTACGCATGTTTTGCGTATTTTGTTTTTAATGTAGCCTCGATTATTCTTATTCTTATAGTCAATTGACGGTTTCCCCTATATATATTAATATACATGTAATAATAATTCGTGCTACAATTTTACTAAATTTGCAAATAACTGAGTTGATAAAAACGCAATTTTACATAAAATTCAAGAATAAAAATTAAATAATTTTTAAACAAGAGAATTTCACACAAATTTTACATAGATACTTATACAATTAATAATAAAATAGTCTATGAAATTATTGTACTTTTGATAATGTTTTGAGACACATATATCTTTAAACATTCGCTATAAATTGTGCATATAATTTAATGTTTATTTATTTTATTATATATACAATTTATATTTTCGTATTGTGAAAGTGTATTAAGTATTCTACTATATTCATATCGTAAAATATTATTCATAATGATATTAACTTAAAAAATTACAGACATTTCTGCAATTGTCAAACTTATTTCAGTAAAGTCAGAATTGCAAATATAGCTACAAAATGATTAACGGAACAAGGACTACATCTCATCGCGATTTCTTGCATACTATCGGACGTTTTATGCGACCGGAATTAATTAAAGCCGTTCTGGCATATTATCTTGCATGCTTGCGGTACTTAATTGTATGCAATTATAATCTTCTTTCGTTACACAATTCGCAGAATCAATTGCTTCCTGTCGTTGCAATTCGCTCCGCTCGTTGTTGAATGATTCGATAGTTTTAGTGAATGAAAAATACTGTTTAACTAATCGATATATCAATAATTTTTTCCAGAAAGAATGATGGACAATTTTATAATCAAAGAAAAATACGCTCAAATTAGAAAAAATTTGTCATGAATTTGATATGAATACAATATTCCCTCAAAGTAGCAATTTAGCAATTTATAATATATAATATTTTATCTTTATAAACAATTTGCATTTGACTAATTTGAAAATAACATAAATGTTGAACTTTGAAAGATTTATTAATTTTGTAAAACTGTAGATGAAATTGAATATGTATAACACAATAACAATTTTGTTGAAGTATCTAAAAATTTAGATACAGATTTAAAAACAGTTTTATTAGACTATTAAAATAATTGTGTAGGAGATGCTCAAATATAATAAGCAACACTGCAAAAAGTTCATGACTTCAAAGTTCATAATTTTAAAAAATACGACATATAATTGAAAGTATAACCAGAAAGAAGATAAAGTTATGCGTAACTTATGCATTAATTATTCTAATTAAAACGTTATTGCAATTTAGTGAATTTAGAATTTTAAAAACACTTTACTAAAAAAAGTTACTAATTTTTAAATATATAATTTTTCTATCAACGAAACGACTGTCTTTTGCAAGTATGATGCAAAAAGAAATCGATCTTCTTAGTCCTTATCAAACTTCATAACGTTCCTAATTAACGATTCTTCATACATTCATCGCGCGTGATCAAAAATCGAGCCGTTCACACGCGTTTACGGCCAAGGCTATTTTGATCGTAACACGGCTCTTTAAAGACGATTCGTTTACGCTGCATGTACAGCGACGGTCTGCATAACGTGACCATCGAAATGGGTGTCCATTAACGACTGATGACATTTAACGAGGTGTAGTACATTTTTTTCGCGCTTAACGAGCGACAGACCGCCGCCAATTGCGTTTATGGGAATTGTGTGCGCGCGTCGCGACGTAATTCATGAAATCGACATAGCCAAAATAAAAGGCCATTGCAGCCTGGTCTGACTCTTTATCGCCGGTTTAATATCAGCTAGCCGTTACTGCAGCTTGTGTGTTACGCAGCGTTTTTAATTTTGAATTTTTTTTGTTTTGAATTTTTTTTTGTTTTGAATTTTCGAATACGTTTATTATGTTAAAGGATTCGCAATAAGATTATACGAGTTAGTAACATTACATTTTTCTAAATATTTTTATAAACGAATCAGTAAAGTTACATTTTTATATACATGAGAAAACCAAAATAAGATTTTACTACAAAAGCTTAAAGCTTTAAAGTAAAAGCTTTATAATAATAACAAAGTTTTAAATATAAATATGTTTGACATAAGAATATATGAATATTTTTTATTTTGAAAATGTAAATATAAGTTTATTTCAACTTTCGAAGGATAATTTGGGATAATTCAAGAAATAGAAAAAAATTTCCGTATTTTTATTAAATCTTATTTATTATTTGCATCTTTTTATAATTCATCATATTTTATTTTCTACTGAGATCAGAAAATGAAATCTGATGAGTGTAATCTGAAAGTATATTATGTTGTATTATTACATTATGATAAAATTATTTTGGCTATATATTTTTTGTTTGTTCATTTAATTATAATTCATTTAATTATTATTATATTCAGTTAATTTATATTCTTTTATACGCATATATTTACATTCGATTTCATAATAAAGATGCGTTACGGAGCAAAATATTAAACTATGATGGATTTTTGCGCGTACGTCATCTTGGCGCTTGTATTGCAGGAGCAATTTACTTTGATCGCGTATCATATATACGCTATACATTATAGTCCCTTCACCGATCACGCTTCCCTTTCGACGCGCATCAGTTTCATTGACCACAGCGGCGATCGATGCTGTCTCTGTCATCCATCTACCCACTTCTCATCTTCTTCACGCTTATGACCATTCATTCTCGCCGTCGTTGTATATGTCGGAATTGTCTCTTTCGCGTATACGTGTTCTTAGAAACCTAGGCTTCGTTATTATAATTCTAAAAGCATAATTTTATTATCATACAAAATTGGCAAAAAATGTTTTTAACGATAAAAATAACTCGGTTCTTCTTTCCGTCACAATCTCCATGCAATTGGAAAATTAAATTTGACACGTTTTATGTGTCCTTATCGATCCAGCCACATTATTGTGTCAATTTAATACAAAATGAAAGTAATACAAATATGTAAAAAATTAACACGAAAAATGTAACACAATGAACATTGTAAGCAATTTATAAAAGTATATTTCTTATATAAATGAATACAATGTATTAATTTAACATATTACAAATGTTATATATTATGTCATTATTATAATAAAAAATGTTGAATATCAATTTAATGCAAAATATTCAAATAATACGTTATGTTAAATTAACATTCGAATATGTTAAAAATGCTGCATAAAGATTTTAATAAGGCTCGATTTTATACAAATACGAAATATATTAATACATCTTAAATTTAATTCATCGCTATTTTCTTTACAATGCTTCATTTTAAATAATAAATATCTCAAAATTAAAAAAATTAAGTTTTAAATTAAAATCTTCCTAATCATAATCTTTCTTTAAATATTGATAATAACTATATTTCTGACTTTAATTTTTAACTCTTTCCGAATTAACGTGTGTCGTCCATTCGAAACAATTGTCTTAATTTTAATTCTAATAATTAGAGAGAAGAATGCGCGACTTTCATTATATCCTATATACTCGGTATATTCAGACTATTGTATTTATTTACAATTAACGTGTTTCTCGCTCGCAGCCATAGCGCATGGCTTTTGTCGGTTCACTCGCATCAAAGCGCGTCCGTCAGACCGAGAGGTAACTCGATTCATCTCTCATCGGTTGGCGGCAACAGTCGGCGTCGAAACGTTGTTCCGCAGGCCGGCACAGAACTTGCCTATTATTGTTTACGTAATGTTTACGTAACGTCATACACGTACACGCTGCAGCGACCGCGGTGCACATGCATGCGCAGAAGCGAGTCCGCTTTGAGGCTTGCATCTTACGGAGCAGCGATTCACCGTATGCTTAATAATTTTAACGATAATATTCTCTAAAGAATTTTTATCTTTCTACTAGAATTATATGAAGTGACTAAACACTTGGAAACGCAATATCTTATTGTAATTGATCGTTTCTTTATTTCTTTGTCTCAAGTGATAGGGATACTTTTTATTCTGAAAGTATAAATATAAGTTTGAATATATTTTTTGATCTTTCAGAGAATAATTTAGAAAATAGAAGATAAAAGATAAATTATTTATAATTTATTCGATTTATAATTTATCCAGAGAAAAAATGAATTATCAATGATCGTAGGAAATTAAATTTTAATTCTTCTTGTGAATGAAGGCAACGTGCATTCATTCAGTGCATTTTATTTTTCCTCGTGTCTTGCACTTCGTTCTTATCGCGCAAATCATCTGCACACTTTGCGCAATCTTTAATTTACAATAGATACGTTTTACAGATAATCCTATGAAAAAAAATCCACTGTTTCCGCTGAGTTCTGATCGGGATTTATCGTTACAAACCACGACGTATATTATTTTACGGACCGACTAAACTAAACGATATTCGGCACTTAAATCCGTATCACGTTTCACGACGAACGATCGCTTATCGGCATTTTCGAGACAGAACATTACTGCGTGTGGAATGGAACGAACGTGGATGAAAGTGGTGAATAAATGCCCGGCGAAGAGAGAGAAAAGAAACAAGAGAGTTCGATTTCGCGATACAGCGAAGCGATTACACATTGACGCGCGAATCATTTTATATTATTTTTCACGAGAAGCCTGTGAATAACATTACGATTTATATATCGTGCGGACAGCTTTGCACTCACACTGAAGACAACTAGTCTTTAAGGCATGAAAGGGTGATTTAGCGAACGATGTCGATCGCGCTCCCGGGAATTATTAACGACGTGCGCACCTTCCGTTCCAGGTTCCATCACTCCCTTTGAATTCCTTCCTCCGTCAGCGTCTCGCTTCCTTACCCTTCGTGAAGAACGATCATTTGCGTCGCGATCGTAAGATTCTCGAGGAAAAATTGCATTAACCACTGAGTGAGTCCTGGTAATGTTGTCGCGCACGACGGTGGCGACGAGTTCGCTTTATCATCGAATACTCTCAAATAAAAGCGCGCAGTTTCATCATAGATTGCATAATGTAGGTTTCTTTCATTTACGATAGTCGAGATCAATAGATTACGGAACGATAATAAATCATCGGTTTCTTGAGGATTAGCTCCCTGCTTCTTCTATCAATAGTAAATTTAATTTTTTTATGTGATTCTGATATTCCTTGGTATTTCCTTTCCTCTCTTCTTTCTTTTTTTTATGTCAGTTTTATACCACAGTAGTGAGATGTTATGATTTTTGTTACACAATAAAAAAATACATTATATTTGTGTTAAAACCAATTCTTATAAAAATGTTTGTGTTGAATTTATTATTTTATGAGTGATAATTTAATATAATGTTATTGTGTCATTTGAATATTTTATGTTAAATTGATATTCAACATTTCTTAGTATTAAAATAACAATTTATATATAAATAAACGAATGACATAAAAATAGCATATTCTAAAACATAAATTCTAATATTAATTAAATGTAGGTATTGTATGTAAAAACACAATCGATAAATTAAAAACCTATATCGGTTGAAACTGGATTTTTAATGCTTTTAAATAATTTCTATGTGAATTTATATACTAAATATGTTATTTGAACTGCGCGCTGAAATGATTTTACTGTAGTATTGTAGTTTGATTGCGTTTATAAGTTCGAAAAATCATTTCGATGCGCAGTTCAAATAACTACATATTAAAGGCCAGTTTCATAATTTATAATTAACTTTTAATGGAGTTCAGTTTCTTCATCTCTTTCCAATTCTAGAATTGGAAAGAGATAATGAATAAGTTGAACCTTCGTTAAAAATTAACCATGAATTTTGAAATCGAGTCTTAGTATATAAATTCTCATAGAAATTATTTAAAAACATTAAAAAAAGATCCAGCTTCAATCAATATAGGCTTTTAGTTTATTAATTGTATTCTCACATGTATATACACAATCTCATAATAAGTACATAATACAATCTAAAATAAGATTTTTATTGTTTAAAATATATATATTTTAATTTAATTATATTATAAATGTTAATTTTACGAAGATATATACTTCCACAATTTGTTTCCAAATTATGTCAATTTTACATTTTTTGTACTATTTGTAATTGTAAGTTTTTATGTAATATTTGTATAACTTTCTAACAATTCATCCTGTGTTAAATTAACATAAAGATTTATACAGATGACACAACGTTTAATACATGTCACTTATCCAATTTTTCACGTTACATTTCACATATCACAAAAATTTGAGACGTAAAATATATTAAATTTAACACAAACTTTTCAACCGTGCATTTAATATATTTTTTAATCATTAGAGATTTCTATAAAATTCCCATATATTTTTTTATCTGTACAAGTTAATGTTATCTAAATGACAGTTTGCTTTTTTTATAATTGCAGGCTGAGGACCTCTTGGACGACATTCTGTCGTTTGAGGCTGGTTCTTTGGGTGACGGACTGAAAGACGGCCAAGCCGGAAGTCTCACAAATATACCGGAGCTTCAAATTAAACCAGAACCTCTTTTGCTCACCGAGGCAGAGATTCATGCTCTCGCGAAAGATCGGCAGAAAAAGGATAACCACAATATGAGTAAGTCAAGAATCACTCTTCTCGATTAGGTTGCGAAAAATTTATATATTGCATTTTTAAAATATCAATTTTTTAATTAAAAAAGAGTTTTTATTTTGAAATTATAATTGAGCTGTAATTATTTTTTTAACATTTAATAATATATTAATTCATGATAACACTTTCATGATTGCATTACAGCACTTATTAAATATTGATTTATCGATTCTAATTAATTACATAGAGACAATAGAATTTATGAAATATTCAAATAATTAATTACATATAAGTTTTGATATCCGTTTTTTAAGTTTCAAAATTATTATTAGTGATCTATTATAAGAATAAAAATGTTGTATGCTTTACTTTTCATTAAAGAGAGATTATTGATGCTCGTTGCATCATCATACTTAAAATTTCGTGCTCGAAATTTATCTTGCGGCACATGACTTTTGTAAGATTGATGTTTTAATCTTGTTTCTTTATACACAGTGTCGTTTTGAATTGTCATTCGATCGACACTTTGCAAGCAATTACTTGTTTGCCCGTGTAGAAATAATTGATAAGCGCCACTGTGTAATTTACACCTCAACAGTAGCAATCGGCGATGCCATGACGTTATTGTTACATGACGGTATTTACTACACTTATATCAATACATGCTACCTGCGACATAAATGGACTATTTAAATGACAATGAAAAAGAGTATTGCTATGTCCCGTGTTATGTCGTTGCAATAGTCTATTATTATCACAAATGTAGTCAATTAAATTTATGTCTGACTGTTAATGCAAACAACGGCGACGACCGAATATAAACATTGTCGATGTGAATTTAACGAAAATATTTTTATATTGTTATACTGAAATCATTTTTTTAAATTTAATTTTAATTTTTGAAAAAAATGACAACTTTTAATATTTCAATTTAATACACGAACAACTAAATGTTTAAAAAATTCAGTAATATATTTCATTAATAAATTTTATACTTGTTATTATTAGTAACATTAAATTGCTTGTCAATTTAATTTGTAATATTATTTACTGGAACTTCAATTTAAGACTGTGTTTCAAAATTGATAAATAATCAATCAATGTTTCAAAATTGATAAATAAAGCACGCAGTTTGCTTGAACTGAAAATTACAAAATTCTCGCAAATTTATTTATTAAATTATTAAATACTAAGCTTTGACTGGATATAGTTTTTTTCGTTTATATGTATTGAAAAATTTAGATATATGTAGATTTCAAATATGATAATTTTAAGATGCTGCAAAAACATTATCAATTTCATGAAAAAAATATTAAACATCGGAAATCAGTAAGATCACTGTTGAAACTCTCATTAAAGTGACGAAATGGATTATTTCCTACGTGATGGATGTAAGAAGCGATTAAACAATTTTCGAGCGGCAATATTTGAATAATACCGGGCTTTTACCGGGCGGCTGCGCTGTTGATTACTATTTTACGATGCGACACGTTACATGCCGAATCGTGCGATTGTGTTCGCGGTGATTCTGTAAATTTGACCGAGTAATTAGTGAGCTTCAATTATCTCGCTTCGCTTTCCGGCGCGGTGCAATAAAAAACTTAGTTGTATGCGCGAATTTTTTGAGGCGAGCGTGAAAGCGCATACGTATTATAGATACGTTTTACTATATCTAGATTTATGAGCAAATGAATGTTGTTATCCTTTTCCCCATTTTGACAAGTTTGAATAGCAAATCTGGATCAAAAGAGATATTCAGATATGTACTTTTTTTTTATAAGTGTTATTAGATATGTCAATGATGAAATGTTACCATGAAAAAATTAATTTTTACGTTTTAATTACATAGTTGAAAAATTTGTGTTAAATTTAATATCCCAATTTAATATCCCAAATGGTCTATCCAATTTGTGAATTTTAATACAAGACTAATTTAATACAAGATAAATACAAAATAAATAAATTAATACAAGATAAATAAATATGTTAGGGAGTAATACAAATATTACGTAAAAAATTTACACAGAAAATATAATACTGACACAATCAAATTGTGAAAGTACGTTTCTTTAATAACATTAACGTTTTTTTTATTTATCTAAGAACATTTATGATTTAAAATATATTATTTTTATGTTAATTGTTCACTTATTTATAAATTGTATTATTTTAATACTAAGAAATATTGAATATTATTTTCAAAATGTTCAAATAATACAAACATTATATTAAATTAACACTCGGTTATGTTAAAAATACAAAAATTTTCAATACAAAAATTTTAATAAGAACTGGTTTTAACACATATACAAAATATTTTTTCTGTTTTATATTACTATGTGTAAAATAATAGTAGATAGAGAAAACAAAAATTGATTTTTACCTTGGTGTAATTCTAGTTTGTTTAATTTGTAATTGTGATTTCAAGAATAGGAGATTGTCAATTTAATTGTGCAAATTCTTGCTCAAAAATAAATTACTACGTATACATAAAAATAAACTAATAATTAATACAATTAAAGTTGATTTATTAAAGTTGATTTCTTTAATGAACAATTCGATTTAATGAAAAAGATGCACATCATTATAGGTATTCTTTAATCTACTGTATGTAGTTTTTTCTAAATGTAATCTGCTGTTTTTCCAGTACTCTACCTCGCTGTTGTCTCTCGCGATTAAGGCGTCGCTAAAATTGCAAAAAATGGCACGGCCCTCGCAAACGAAACAAGCGGAAATCGTGGGCGGTATCTGGGGGTCGTATCGGAAGAGACCAATCCAAGCATCCAATTTTCCGAAAACAATCGAGGACGTAATGAAAGTCCAGTTGGCTAGGGCGGAACGGTGGAATCGGGATCGAATTTGTAAGAGAGAATGGAGAAATAACGACCGCAGAGCACACGCGAGGACATCGGAAATAAAATAGGAATTCTGTAAAAATAGTCGCGCCGTCGCGCCGCTAATTCGCCCCCTCTTTGTCTCCCACTTATCGACTACTATTGTGCATCCCCGCGAGGTGCATTGTCGATTGTACAGCATTCTACGTGCACTGTACGTATAGAGAGACAAAAAAGGTGCTTATCGATGAGAGCCGTCTTTTTCTGCGCGATCGATGTGCGTGCAACACGAGTCGCTTTACAAATGTGTTTCCCTTTTTTATAGTAATTTGTTTAATCTTTCTCTTTTTCTCTATCATTAATTACTGCTTTCCCAATCTGTTCCACTCAAGGAACATGATCAAGCATTTCATTACCGCTTCAGATTGCATACATTATAGGTTCAAAGGATTTAAATTTTTTTTTGCGAATCGAATAAAAATGTCGAAATTTTTTCTAAGAAAAAATTGATCTTAAATCTAATAAATAATGCTAATACAAGAGATCTATTTTACTTAGAGAAAAAACATAGTAGTAACATATATATAGATGATGTGTTTTATATGTAAAATTAAGGATTATATACTTATGACACATATTTTTAAAAAATTATGAAAAGTCATAAAATTTTTCTGTATTGCAAGGAAAAACAAAAGTTTAACAGCTTGTGTTTGAGTTAAAATTTCTTTCAATAATTTCTTTTTCCTCTAAATATATAAGTTCAACGTATCCGCTGAAGAAGTCTGAGCCAAAATGCACATTAAGAAAATCCCGATTTTTATAATCGTAGAACAGAAAGCAAATGGCGTTATTTATCCGCTTGTAGCATTCGCAATGTTCGTTGGGGAGGGCGAGTTTGCATTCTCTTTCGTAGGGAAACCCGGGCTAAAGCTGACGAGAGGCTTTTCTCTAATCTTTGCCCGTATCTCGCGGATAATTTCTTCCGGAAACCGGG
Organism: Atta colombica; assembly: GCF_001594045.1. NCBI lineage: Eukaryota > Metazoa > Arthropoda > Insecta > Hymenoptera > Formicidae > Atta > Atta colombica. The sequence continues at coordinate 691,519 of NW_017259315.1, read as the reverse complement.
TTGGCTGATTGATGAGACTCGTCGTCGTCGATTAGGAAGGCGTGTCTCTTGATTCCGAGTGAAAAGCATAGGTTCGCGCATCTTCCCGACAGAATCGGGTAGGTTCGATCTTCATCGCCATCGTTTGTCCCATCCCCACCATCCACATCGATTTTTCAGTCTCACGCTCCTCTGAATTAACTATCGTAATCTAATCAGCTAGATCAGAGGAAATTCTCTGCCATCCCTCAATGATGCCTATTCTTCTCTCCGTCGTTTCCTCCACTTCTCGCTCTCTGCTTCTTTTTCTCTTTCTCTCCCCCAAGGTGAATCGAATTCGAGAAAGGAAGTTACAATTTCCTCAAAGTTTTCAAGGCTGCTCCTTCATCTCTTTGCGCGCGTGCGACGAATTTCCTCGATCTTGGGATCTCGTCCTTTAAAGCCTTGTTCTATCGTGTTATTTACAAATATTTGTCTCTGTATGAATCAGCAATTTGCAGAATTTAGTTTAGTATGACGTAGATCTGTGATGTACTTTGAAGTGCTTCAGAATTGGATGTAGATCTTATTTAGAATCGATTTTTCCTTAACTATATTTGACTTCCACAAAGTCAGAATATTTTCTTGTAGCTTAAAAATTTTATTTCGGAGAAGTCTTTTAATTCAATATTTTCTTTGTTTCTCAAAGATCAAAATTCAGAATTTAAAAATTCTAATTATAATTTATTAAATATAATAAATATAATTTCTTATCCATTTTTTGTACCTTCAAAAATATCTTGTTCTGGGTAAAATAAATGAAAAATATAAAAAGAATAACAAGAGCTCTAAAAATTTACTTTCTTGATTTATTTGTATAACATTATTAACAAACCGAAAATTAGTTTATCATCTTGTTTTGTTTATTATTAAAAAGCGAAATATTTTGTTCGTTTTCTGTTAACTTTTGTTTCTGATTCTTGTCGCATCCGGAATCGATTAATTCCAATGGAAATAAAATATATATTTATTGACTTTTGATGAATAAAAAAGTGGAAGAAAATTAATGGACCATTCCGTGTCTTTCATTCTTATCGATTAATTTCGACATAATGCTTCATTTATATCATTTAGATGTCATTTAGGTAGTGATGTCTTTGTCCAACATGCACTCCGACAAATTTACTTTTCCGGTAGCTTATCCCCTTTACAATCGCGATATCGGTACTGTTCACCGATAGCGAGTCAAGCGGCTTGACCTCTCGCACCTCCGTTCGAGAGATACCTGGCTGGAATAATCGATCGAGAACGGGGTCACGTGCCAGCGATAAGGCGATCCGGTTCGTAGTCTTTCCGTAGGGGAGATACGCTATATCCTCCGGAAAGTGCGATATGCTTTCCCGAATAACTTCGATACGAGACGACGATACGGATATATTGAGAGACGGGGCGATTTGACCCTCGACAATTCGCACGCGCATTCAGGACGACGTAATTTAACGATGTAATTTATTACGATCGAGCAATCGAAGAATACCGCGTTTGTTTCCAATCGTATCACGTAGTTGTAAATTTGAGGAAAATATTGTAATAATCTGTAAGTATAGATCTATAGAATTTAGCATCTAACGGAATATAAATAAAATCTATACCTTTGCCATCTTTTTTCTATCAGAATTATAACTAAAAAAGAAAGATCTTTTTTCAGTTATTACATAGTAAAAAGTATTTTGTATTTATGTTAAAATCGATTTTTATTAAAATTGTTATATTAATAAAAATTATAAATATTTAATATACCGTATTAATTTAACATAATATGATTGTTATTAGAAAGTTTTGTGGTAAATCAATATTTAATACTTATTAAAATAACAGAATTTATAAGCAAGTGAACAATTAATCCTTTGAGGTGTACATTTTTTTCTATCTAATGAATTCTTGTGAAATCTTGCAATTCTATGTTTTTTAGGTAACTGATTGCGAATCTGAAGTCATGTTTAAAAAATTCGAAATGGCTGATCCAATATGACTGCCATATGGGAATAATTTAGTTCAAATCTGAATGAATATGACTTTCATGTTTTGCACTTCCAGTTTCCGACTTTTTTAAAAAGATAAAAGTCCAAACTTGAAGAGACTTCCTAAAGTTACTGGAACAAGTGGAATATGTGGTTTATACGTTATGAATTTATAAAAATTATTTATAACAATGATAAAAAATACATTTTTGGAGGGTTTCAATGAAGATGAGGGCTTCTTTCTTAGAAATCTTACATGAGAGATAATCTTTGAGATCATATTCATATTCAGCGCATTTTATTTACTAAAGAACGATCTTTCATGATAAAAATCTTTCATGGCAAAAAATTTTAATCTGCTACTTGGAATATTTTATTTATCACATTATAAGTTATATTATATGTGAAAATTAACTCATTTCAGTACGACTCAATTTTCTATATAATTAATAATGCGAAATTCTTTAGATGTATCATTTGGGACACGTTAGATATATTAAATTTAATACGATTTTTTTAACTATGTGACAC
>NW_017259315.1:677272-683909 GCF_001594045.1 Atta colombica | reverse complement strand
AATCAAATTATATATATATATATATATATATATTACTTGATTATTTTTGTCAAATGAAAAGCAACTTTTCGCCTTTTCTGGAAAACTTAATGTTTTGAGTAATGTCACTTTTGAAACAAAGCAGCGCAATGATATGTATTGCATGAGAATACAGAGAAAGTATCTCGCATTAAAATTTATTGATTAAAAAGTTATGTAGTTGTATAATGGATCCAATTATAAGTGTTCGGTAGCAAAAGTTGGCAAAATCCGCATTGGTTTTGTTGAAACTACAGGCAGCGGCTCGGAATGTTAACTCGCATTAACTTGAAACAACAGAATTCCCATTGAATTCAGCAAATTCGTAAATCGTGAACAATTCAGCAAATTCACCGTTGAAAAATATAAGCGCGCTTCTCTCTTAGGTGAAATTAATAAAACATTGAATTTTTTTTTCGATGTAGTAAGCGTGTTTATGGAGAAATGCAGTTCGCAAACTCTCGGGTTAAAGTACGCGAACCCGCACAGCCACAAATTCGCTCGTCGCGAAATTGTATGGAGCATGACGACGTCTCACGTGGAAAAGTGATGCTTTATGCAATATACCGGCGGCTGTTTGGTTTCGGAGTTTGCTCGGCAGGCGCAAAATCTCGCGAGTCATGCAACGACGCGCCCATTCGCGATCCGCGATCGCGCGTGAATTTAATTACAGTTTTGTCGAGGCAATGTAAATTATTAGCAGCATCATGAGAGCATTCGCGCTGTTACAAGAAACGTGGACCATTTTATGGTCGCAAAGCATAAGACAGTTGATAATTATTAATTATTTGTAGTTATGCTGCTTTTGTAATTTACTATTTCATGTTCTGTAGTTTTATTTAAAATTGTTTTATGTGTGCTTTACGCAGTTGGAAAATTTGTGTTAAATTTAACACATTTCACTCAAATGATTCATTCAAGTTTTTATGTTAATTTAACGCAAAATAAATCTGTTAGAAATTAATATAAACTTTATGTAAAAATTAATATAAAAATACACTGACACAATTTGGAAATATTCTTTAGTAAAATTAATACTTATAATAAGTTAAATTAATACGCATCTTATTCATTTTATATTAGAATTTATATTTTAAACTGTATCATTATTATGTTATTTATTTATTATATTATTTTAACCTTAAGAAATATAGAATATCAGTTTAATACAAAATATTCAAATCACATTACGTTAAATTAATATTCAGATGTATTAAAAATTTAACACAAAGGTTTAACAGAAACTTATTGTAATACAAATACAAAATGCTTTTTACTGTGTATGAGTATAAATTTCAAGACTAAATAATTTTCACATGTTAAAAAACCTTTATTTAATATTTTATTTTCTTGTGTGAATTATTACGCCCGTGTATGTCCATTTTATTATGCCCTTCTATATATTGTCCGTTTTTATTTGTTTCAAATTAATTTAAAGATATTCTTTTTTTTTTTGCAAAAAATAGACTTACGAAAGTACGCAGACTGTTGTCTTATTGTTAGTTTTTCTTTCACATCCTCGAGATTTTGGTAGCACTTTTTGATTGCGTTTAAGAGTGCAATACTCGCACCATGGTTCAATCCTCCCGGTTTTCTCAAGATAAAGTGGAGGATTATGGTTTCTCGAGGGAGCATTCACCATGGAGTCTAGGAAGGATGGATGTATCGCCAAGACATGACGAATGCCACCTTATCATAGGCTTTCTGTTCGGCGTCTCGCTTTCCCTTTTGCAATTTGCGATTTTTCGGGCGATAAATTGACGAAACGATTTCGCCGTAAATCAACGGCGCATCGTGAAGGGAAAAAAGTGTGAATAACGACGAAAATCCGTGAGTGTTGTTCCCGAGTTTTGCATGGGAATATTTAAATCACAACGGAGAACTCTCATGGCGAATCTTCGATGTCCGTCATGAGAAATTTCATATTAGTTTTGCGTCGCATCGCGTCAACAGTTTTCGCTAACTCTTCGAATATTTGTCACGGCGCGGTGTAAGATTGACAAAACAAATGACAAAACAAATATCGATATCAATGTTAAAAAAATAATTTTGATTAATGATTGATGATCATATCGGAATGACATATCTGTGAAAGATAATCTAATTTTTAGATAATCTAATTTTTTCCAGCTGTAGTTTAATTACAGATACTGATTTGTATTATCGCGAAAATTACATAGTTTACGGATAATATCTGTACCTTATCAGATATATCTTATCTCTTGAACATGTTATTGATCATCTATGAACAATATTGTTTTGTTTCTGAAAACAAAAAATGCTACCTTTAGCTACGTTTATACGATCTACACTTTCTTTTTCCAATCTCGACATTTTTGTAATATGACTCGCACCACATATTCTGTAAAAGTGGATACAGACTTGTTGCGTATCGTATTATCGATCCGTAAAATTGTGTTTTAATAATGTCACAATAAAAATTATTTTTTGTACCTGTATTAAAACTGATTCTTGTTAAAATTTATTTCTAACATACTCGAGTATTATTTTAACATAATATTTTATTTATTTTTATTATTATGTTATTTTGAGTATTTCATGTCAAATTGATATTTAACATTTCTTAGTTAAAATAACACAATTTAATATAATTTAATAAAAGAACAAAAATAATGTAATTCTAAATTCAAATTTTAAGATAAAAAATATGTGTGTTAATTTTATTTAAAAAAAGTGTTTCTACAATTTGCATCTAAATTGTATTAAAATGTAACGTTTTATATGTTAATTTTTACATAATGTTTAAATTCTAAAATAAGTGAATAAAAGATTAGTGTTAATTTTATTTATTATATATTAATTTTCTTGAAGAAATATGCTTTCACAATTTATTTATAAATTATGTCAAGGTGTTACATTTTTTCTGTCAATTTTTACATGTATTAAATTAACACAAAAATTTGTGTAAACTGTTTAGAACATATAAAATGTATTGCATTTTAGAAATTTTTCAACTGCATATGCAAAGATACACCGTGTTATATCATTGTATTGATACGCAACAATTTTGTATTCACTTTAATATACATTCAATGTTCGAAATTTATGTGCAAAATGAACGAGAACATGATACATTTTTCAAGTCATTTCTGATGCCGTCCAGTGTCAAATATTATCACGTGTTTCTAAAGAAATGCACACTTTCTTTGGCAATTCTAAATTTTTCTTACTCTTACGTTTTTATTCGTGAGCCGTTCGCCGAGCATTCCTCATACTGGCGTTGCGAGATTGTCCGCGCTGGATCATCGTGAATGTCTCTTGTGAGCAAAGAGACACCTCCGAGCTATCTTCTGCTTCTCGTTTCTGTATATGTAGAATGTTCTTCATGAATTTTTCGAGAGCGCCACTGTGTGAGAAATTTTCCAGGTTAACGACAAATCGCCGTATCATGCGAAGGCGTGAGACACAAGGGATATGCCGGGAAAGAAAAAAGAAAAGAAAAAAAGGAAAAAAATGCGAAGAGTAACGAATACAAGAACGCGGCCCATGTTATGATTTTTCAGGACTTCGTTGCTTACATTCCTCGTCGAGATATCGGTCCCCATCCGTCTGATATTCCGCGCGAACTCCCGCGCGGAATTCCATCTCGAAGGCAGCCCTCGAAACGTCGATGGCGGCCAGGGTGATTCTCAGAGACGGTAATATCAATCGTATTACGGTCGGTTGAGGAACTTTGAGAATCTTCTGATGAAACATCCTATCTCAAACACGGTTCTGACGAAATAATAATCGCGACGTCTTTCAAGTAGCCTGGTGGTTCCTTTCCCCGGTACTTTCCCTTTTACTAGGGGAGTTATCACCCTTTTATATTTCTCTGAGAGAAGTTGAGAAAAAATTGAAAACGTGAGCTCAACGTTCTCATGAATTTCTCTTACCTATTCTTTATACAACCTGTACCGAGGAATCACAGGCATATCAATTTTTCGATGCTACTAACGATAGATGTAAGAGAGATTGCATTAAGAATACAAAATACGTATCTTATTGATTGAAATATCTTGAGCAAAAATTATTTGTTTTTTATTAATAAATTATATATTATTAATAAATTATATAGTTTGATATTAATCCTCCGGAGCTGACGACAAAATCTGTAAAACAATTATTGAGTTACGCTGAGTCTAAGAAATCTACTTAATTTATAATATATTGATGTGATCAATGTTTTTTAATGTTAAAATAACATAATAAATAATATAATTGAATAAAAAACATAAAAATAATGTAATCTCAAAATGTAAATTCTTAGATGAATCAATTTTACATGTAAAGTTATTAATGAATCATATTATACATGTAAAGATTATTGAAGAAATATGCTGAAAGGCTAGCTAATTAAATTTGAAAAAACAAAATGACATAACTCGTATAAAAATGGATGTGTGTGTACGCTCTAAAAAATACCAGTATGAATATATTTAACACTATGCAGTGTCTATATAATTCTCACTGTGTTGGTGTTGGTATAAAACATGATGTAGATTTAGTACCGTGAGGATTAACACTATGGTTTCAAATTCAATATCCATTTTTAGAGTGCATATATGGCATAGTTATTCCTCTAAATTTACATGAATGTTGCAACATGAAATGACGTCGTTTGATTTTTTTTGCAGATATTATGAGATTGTTAGAGATGTTAGACCAAACAAGGGTACAATTCTCAAGTCGTCGGTGGAGTATATAAAACTATTGAAAAACGAACTCACGAGGATGAAGCAAAACGAGCTCAGGCATAAACAATTGGAGCATCAGAATCGCAGATTACTTCTACGCGTGCAGGAACTCGAGCTGCAAGCGAAAGCACATGGTCTTCCGGTTACCGACTTTAACTGGGCGTCTACTTCCGCCATGCTTAACACCTTTCCGAGGAGTAAACTCGAGCAACGAAAGGTAAGTATAAAATCCTTTCCCATCCGTTCCGCATTTCGTTATGTTCGTTGCTTCGAATATACATCATTGCATCATTCTATTCATCGTGCAAGTTTTATGTTTAATTTCCGTAATAATTTATTTGCATTTGCATTTGATTTGTTTCCTTTTATCCGCTATCTTTTAACAATAAATCATGTTCAGTACTTTAATACTTTGACTGCCAAGTCGATTTTGGCATTGAATTTAATAAATATAGTGTTTTGTTTGATTTTATTTGTTTTTTTAATATATTGGTATAAATTATATCGTTTTTAGACTGAGTTGTTCCGCTTTTCGATTTCAACTTACTCTCTTATTCTCTTAGGGTTCCATCTTCGGATAAACTATGTGGTAATTTATATACTGGATAAACAAAAGAATATATAAAAGAATAAGAGCATAAGAGAGTAAGAGTATGTTTTCACAGTATGTGATTAACTAAATTGAGTTTATTGAAGGTTACCAAGAGATTTATTAATGAAATTCATTCATCAATTTCTTGGTAATCTTTCATCTTTAAATAACCATAGATTGTGAAAACGAGGCTAAGATAATGAGCTGAAGTTTACTGAAAGAACAATCCAGACTAACTCTTTTACTCTTTTGTTTATCTTAAATAAATTATTAAGTTTATCAAAAGATAGAACCTTTAATGTTTTAAATGCTTAGTAAAAAAATAATTTTTAAATAAAACCGTCAACAAATGAATAATGAGACACTTGTAAATTATATATGCACTTATATATGGATGACATGGCAGTCAGTGTTAAATAAATTTTGTTAATATTTTATGAGTATTATATTTTCTTTATATATTATAATTTATACATTTTTAAATATATTTTATATATTTTTATCATTTTTTATTTCTTTATGAGCGTTAATATTATATTTTCAATATTTTTGTATATTACATAACTTTAGTAAGCAAATAACAAGCGAATTTTTTTCAAGAGAGGAAATTTTTTCTCTTAATATACGATTATATACGAATATTATCGTTAATTTCAGTCAGTTTTATTAAGTATAGTTTCGTAACAGCGAGTCATTTAATTTTAATGCGACAGTCGCGCAATTGATTTTCGATGCTATAGCGACGGCATCAAATGTAACGATCGATTCAATCCTTGATCTGAATAAACCTCTCGCTCGTTCGCCAGAATAGTTTCATAATGCGTGCATCTGTTCTGAGAGAGAAAGAGAGACGAAGGCGAATAGCTGTTTGCTTGCTTCGCTCGCGATCTCTCTTTCTTGCACTCGATGCTCTCGTACTCGAGTGCGGTAGGCAATGCCGTCTTTTGACAGCGACGGTAACGATTTTATTACGCAACCGGAGATCGATTCGAAGTCGTCCATATGTTTGCATAATGAGAAATATTTTCTCATTTACGTACAATTGACGTATCATTCCGTGCCTCGAGCGACTTTCATTCAATGACGATCTCTCAAGCACCGTTCTCTTGATGACGAAGCATTTGCAGAACATCATAAGTCTTGTAGACACCTTTCGAAATTTTCATTCGCACTTGAACGTGACAATTTGTAGCAGTTGTTTTTTCACGCGAGCATTATACAAATTTTCAATTTTACACGTATACATACACAGTTTCATACTTTGAGTAAGATAATTGCAATAATTTCCACAAAAAGACGAACTTTTCTATAACAATTATATAATAAAAAC
>NW_017259315.1:668773-677172 GCF_001594045.1 Atta colombica | reverse complement strand
TAAATATTAATTTAATTTAATTATTTTTATTGTAATTATTATAATTTCCACTTAAAAGAAACTGACTATTTTTTGCTTCGTTATTCATTAATATTATTCGAAGTGTTAATTTTTCGATATATACATAGCAACTAACATTTCATCTGGCAATTTTATATGTACTTATATTGGCAATGGATTATTGTCCCGAATAATAAATTGCGGCTTATCGCAGTCTGGTCGTATAAATCGCCCTCATTTGTTTTGCTTGTCATTACGATGTCGCTCCGAGCGAAGAAGGCGAATTTTTGGGATAGCCGTCGGCGTTGATCGCCATCATCGTTGCTCTTTAGGATGCCCGATGACGGAGATATCTTGTGAGATTAGCGCGGCAAAAGTTACCGTTGAATTAATGGAGCAGATAAGGTCGCGCGCGCATGTACATACGAGGTTTGACATGCGCAACTTCGTGATGTGATTAAGAACTTTTCAAGTTCTGATAACGATGCACTTCGACGACAAAGATCTTTGACAGATTTGGGCTTCTTAAAGAGGTCATGTCATTAAGGAATATGAACAGAGAGAAAGAGAAGTTATTAACATTTTTATTACGTTACTGACAGTGGCGCAATTGATGTCCGCCCATATCCACAAAACTTTTAATAAGTCTTTTTTTTATTCCATTCTTTGTGAGCTGTATACGGTGTAATAAGTTGAAGTGAAGCAAACATATATTTATTTCACTTTAACTTATTGCATCGTGTGCACCAATTCTATTCATTTTATATGTGATGTAGAAAAGGATGATTGTTGTGTGCATTGACGTTATTATAATTTACTTTCGCGCTCGTCGCCCTTTTGGAAACATTCGGAGTACGCTGCGACGCGCGAGATAATGAAGGAGACACGAGATGACATACCGAGAGAAGGATGAGTTAAATTATTGTTCGAGATAAAGTTCCGTCGGGGCGTAAGTAGTCTGACAAGCAGCTTCCTCGCGGTTAGAGAAATTTAAACATTGATAACGTCCCGCACCGCGATTCGCGCGACGAGTTCCGACTAAGGCGAGAGAAGTGTCTCGCGTATTGCACAGAGGAATTTTACCACGACACTTAACCATTGCACTGGTTTGCTTAACGTTAATTTCGTCCCTCGATTTATCTTACGCGAAATGTAAACGATGTCGTACAAATGTGCCTCAGATAACAATGAATTATTTTTAGAAAAAATGCAAAGATAGAATATGTATATTTTGAAATAATACATAAGATATAGATACATAAGATATAGATAGGATTATCTCTAAACTGGCAACGATATCACTAATCCGTCGAGCAATGAACTTACTCATGTGAATTTTGTGAATTTTTCTTTGTGTAGAATATTAGTACTTGATTTATTAAGTCTGTTTTTAACACTTTTGACATTTCAAGCCGAAAATTTTTTTGCTTTCAAGTTATATAAAATAATAATTATTTAGATCCAGTAACTGGGTTTGAAAAATTATTATTAAAAAATATATTGTTATGGATATTTGAACAATTTAAAAAATATCAATTTTTAAAAAGTGTTTCCAAACTTTTGATTTGAAGTGTAAGTAGAGATGTTATTATCAGACTTAAAATAAATCAAGCATAGACGCATTTACAAATGAAGAATTATTATTAAAAAACATTTTATTGATCTGGATATTTAAGTAAGTATGTAGTTCTAAAAATATCAATTTTTAGAAGGTGTTTGCAAACTTTTAGCCTGGAAATGTATATTCGGACTTCTTACTCAATTCGTTATTTTATGTTGAAACGAAACGTTACACAGTTTGCGAAAAATGGTTCTTACTTTGGCAATGAATTATTTCTATTAGAGAAGGCACAGTACGCGCAAAGGATTTATGCAATGCTTCGTTTTGAAATTGTATAATTGCAAACGTAATTGCACACGCTAAATCCGCACGCGCCTGAATGTCGTGCAAAATATTTACTTTTACCACCGGCATCGTGCGTACGTCCGCGGGTGCGCCAATTCTTATCGTCTCGTCTGCCTCTTATCGTACGTGCTACCTCACACGAGACTTATATCTTTTATCTTGCATCTCGGCGCGTATATCTTCGCGAGAAGAACACGGCTGCGCGCCACTCCGATGTTGGGACAAAGGATAATCGCCGAATGAGCTGTAACGTCAGAAACCGCGTTGCGCAACAGCACGCTGCGGCATTTTTTCATGCAAATTTAACACCCTCCGCGCCGTTCAAGTACACGGCGGTTATATAAATAGGTGCTTGCGATCACTTCGAAATACCGCGAAATATCGCGTCAAATATGAAATCAAATATGAAATACGAAACGTGGTCGCCGAATCAGAGATTTATATTATTAAAACAGATAAAAAACACATTCTGCGGCTTTCTCTTTCTTCAAAATTGTGTGCCATTATTTATATATATATATAATTTCCGAATTTATAGAAATTAACAAAAGATTAATAGGATCATCAAATTAAAAAAAAACAATAATTTGATTGAAAGCCGATAGAAATCAAACACATTTTGACGAGTAAAATAAATAATAATTAATTAAATTTTAGTTAATTATTGAATCACACGATTGGGTCATCCTCACACAATTTCTTTTTTTTTTAATACTAATAACACTTAAAAATAAAAAATAATCTCTATCCTTTGCTTTTTATTAATACAAATATTTAAAAAACAATTACAATTAATACAAATATTTAAAAAAAATGTTAAAGTATATATGTAGAAATCACTTAATTTTTATATATTTTTGTAGAATTACTTACTTATAGAAGTGTTGAAAATTAATCTGTGACACGAATGACTTATTATATGTAATAAAAGATCGGAAAATTATCCTATGTATTTGGTATTTTGGCTCAATTTCGAATCTATTGTTATCTAAAGTAATTATATAGGGTGAAGCTGTTCTTGTAAAAGTAGAAAATATAGAATAAATTTTTTTGTACAAATATTTTCAATAATTTTTTAATAAAATTTTTTTAGTAAAATTAATGTATTATTTGAACTTTTATTTCATTATTTTGAAATATATTAAATCCAGACTGATATAGAAATAGCGATGAATAGTCAGATTAGATGAAATCAAGTAGATTGTGATAAAGAATATGCATATTTAATGTATATTCAAATAACTTGATTTCTTCAAAGATAGACGCTATAACAAAAAATTTTATTCTATATTGTCGACTTATATATTTTTACATGAAGAAGTTATCTTTCCAATTGTATCATCTTTCCTGTATATACATGTACATAAAATGTATATTAAAAAATTGAAAAATAACATCACGCTCTCTATCGCATTTGATGATTGGATTCTTCAAATTTGAACTCTAATGTCAGTCACAGTCGGTAGAAATTATATGAATGAATTTATAAAAATCTTCAAGAAACGTGTTTTACAAATGTTGTACTAAATTTAACTTTGTCCTATAGTTTCTTTTATTTGGTATTATACGCAATGCGAGTCTCATTATACATATATAATTCATACAAATTCTCGGCGTAGCAAAGACCGGTAAGTAATCCGACGAATTAGTTGCATCTATAATATAACGGCAGGCGAATTGAATCACAGTCGTTTGCACCTGAAATGCGATTGGAAATTAATTCCGGTTCTAGTAAGCCGACCCGTCTGTGACTTTGCAAAGTTACCATCGGAGTTAACTGCGCCTGGCAGAGAAACAGCTTCAATCAGCTTACTTCGATAGTGTACAGAGATAATGTAGATGGTTAAGCTTTGATAATATCAAATATTTAATTTCTCAAATCATTTAAAATCGAAAGAAAGTGATCAATCTTATGTTTCTAATTTTTTTTATTGTTCCTTACAGAAATCTAATACTAAAAGCTAATGATTAATTATATATTTTGAGTATTAAAAACATTTATTCACTACTTTTAATTTTCCATCTGCAATCATATTTTTACTCTCTCATTTACAATCTGGGTCTTTTTTGTCCAGCTCAAGCTTTTTTTTACTCTACACTAAAATTTTCTACTCTACACTAAAATTTTATTTACTTTAAAAAAAATTCAGGATTATTTTTCAATACCTTTATTACATTACAAAATAATTTAATTTAAAATGTTAAAATTTTTATTTAATAAAAATTGAAATTTGAGCAAAAATAGGACGGAATTTCGTTTGCCTCAGATTCCGGTCGAAAAGTTTAAAAATAAATAATTTCTAATATTAAATAGATCAGTATTAAATTAAATTTCTGTAAGAAGTTTTTATTGAAAACTACATTTTATCATATTTAATTTTCTTATTTATTATTCTGAGAAAAAATGCACTAAATTTTAATAAACGTTTGTTTGAATATTTAATTTCATCATAAATATTTACTAAATAAAAAATGTTAAATAAAATTAATTATTCTTGTCTATCAAATAAACATATGTTTACATTTAATAAATGTTCAGCTAATACTATTGGGTTGTCCGGAAAGTTCGTGCCGACTAACCTATATAATTTAATAAATGTATATTAAAATTTAAATTTTCTGCGTTTCAATTTTTCTTCAACATCGGCACGAACTTTTCGGACAACCCAATATATTCAGTCAAATATTTATTAAAAGTTAATACATTTTTCTATCACTGTACTCTTACATTTTTAAAACTGATTGCTTAATTAAATGAATACTTCTTTCATCTTTGATTTTTATCTAATAACTTTCTACATTATTTATTTTCTATCGATTGAAACTTTCTACATTATTTATCATTCATTTTGCCACAAATCTCATCATATCCTGTCATGTACACAAATAAGTAGCAATAAACGTTCAATATTGCTTGCACGTAAATTCATCTTCCGCATTGCATATTATTAATCAATGTCGAATGTGTTCAAATATAAACGTATTATCCATTTTCGCTTTCACTTGCGATGACTTCATCGGCACACTGATCCTACATTTTCATGAAAGATTGACAGTGCAAATACCTTCTATTTTTATAATGGATTTCCAGCGTATTCGTTCCTATATACTTTTCATGGATCTCACATTCGGAAATACTCATCGGACTCTCATCTTTCCTCGCACGCCTCGCATCCCATCCAAGTTCAGGCCCGATTATCCGAGTTCGAATTGGCACTCGGTACGTTTTACAGGACGTCGAATGTTTTTTCTGCCGTAGATGCCGGATCTGACGGTGGCGGAGGAAGCGACGAGTCTGAGCATGTCGCATCTCGAAGACCTCATGGAGGACGACACCAGCGGGCCAGTGCATAGTGGCGACCCGATGCTGTCGTCGCCGCACCTGCCGCCGTTGAGTCCACCTGCGACTGGCTGTCATCACGGCTTAACTGACGAAGACACCCTCGGCAGCCTGGCGGTGACCACGTCGAATTCCTCGTCCGACATGGACATCGTCGCGTAGTTGAAAACCACCGTTGTCCATCAGCTTCGCGGTGATCGAAGTCGACTCTCAAAACTTGATCGCATTGGATATTTTCCGATCGTTCGTTTGACCGAGGTGATCGATTTATATTTGTGCGCAAGAGAAAAAGAAAAAAGAGAGAGGAATGGTATAAGACGTGATGTGCGAAAGAGAAAGAGAAAGAAATGGCACAGGATGTGATGTACGAAATGCGACTTAAAGGTAGCAGGCTGTTGCGAAGTCGTAGATTCTTATCATGGAGGGATGAAAAGAGAATTCACTCGCGGCGTCAATTGGATTTTATTGGAGTCACCGCACTCTGATGCAGATTTATCTAAAACTAGTCATCGACTCGGTCGGGAAGGAGGATCAACAAAAGAAATGAAGAAAAATAAGCGTGGGCCGGATGTTGCCGTGGAGAGGATTAAAAGAGATTGTTCCGAATGTTGCGAATCGATCCATTAGGCAATTTTTGAGCAAGAAATATTGATGATCCTTTTAAATTCCGACGACTTGATTGAATATGGTACGAAAGATAATTATATAGACAAATCTAGAAGACTGGAAACCACGGTTAAAATGTTCCCATGGGGATGTCACAATAGTCGACACACTATTGATTGCGAATATATACTCATCCTTGAAAACCTACCAATTATCACAACATTTGGTCCCCATAAATCACCAAGAACATATCTAATGATTACTTTTGCAATATTACCTCTCCCCCTTCTCTTTCCCCGGTCATCTAATGTGTCATTAATGACCGGTTTGGATATCTCTTTATTAACCATGGGTAGCGTTTTCGGAGATCACTTCAAGCTGGGAAATCACTGAGAAGGTCGTAGAGAAAATTGCTGCGGCGAGAATGTGTCAAGTTCGCGTTCTTGAGACGAACGTTTCTCGGGTTGACGACAAGAACTCAAGAGGCGAGACATCGGGCGTTTTCGGTCGGTCTGGCCGGCCAACTTCGGGGTCTCTTCAAGTGGCGGTGAAAGTCGTCATTGTCGGACGACGATGAAGAGTAGTTCAGGGTCGTCCCAATTGCGAGAAACGGAGAGCTCCCTGTCACGATTCTACGAACGGCTGGCCGTTACACGGATGGAATGCGTGACGTCTTAGCGTGCATTATATATTATGTCAGTGCCACGAAGGATGCGCTCCTGCTGCGCTTCAAGACGAGTCTAAACGTTCGCGCGAGTTGCTGTTGTCTCATCAGCGATATCACGTTACATATTACTCGGACAATGACTTCGGGATCATTGACGAAGGACGAGAACGACTTACTCATAAAAGTGTTAGCTGTAATAGTAGTTCACTATATGATATTACTTAATCGTCGAGCAATTATTTTCATAAGTTGCGAGCGTGTTCATGAAACGTGCCGAGAAAATAGAATTCCAATATGGAATATTTTTAATAAAAGAGTTTCCGAGATTTTCTCCCGATATCTTCGACAGACGAAATCGGTGAAACGTACAATCGCACGGTATAATGTTGCTTTTGGTAAAGTTATATAAAGTTATGAAATATGAAGTCTGCTGAGAAGACAGCTTGAGAATAGTTAAGAATGAATTTCAGGAGTAAGTTGCATTACGCGCGAAAAATATTCCACTACGAAATGAAGAAGTGGAATATTGACTGCAATATTTTAGGTTCTATTTAATCTTCGATTTATTAAACATAGCAATAATATCCAAGTGCCTTCATAAAAAGAGTCAAAGAAGATATTTTCGGAAATATATCCTTCGATTTCAGTATTACAACGCGCATACGTATGTTTATAAAAAAAGCAATATCAAAATTTCTTATTCACGTACATATAGGGATTTATTAATGACCTTGGTAGCAATCTTTAAAATTTCGTATAAATTCATATTTTTAATTGATGTGGCCTTTCTTTATTACATACAATTTCTTTCTTTACATACGATATATCGAAGGATCATCAGTGACCGCAATTTATTTTACGCTGAAGTAAATACAAACTTTGGATATATTTGTCATATTTTTGTATTCAAATGACTTAACAAAAGTTAAAAATAATAATGCTTTTCTCTTAAAAAATTAATATACTTAAAAAATTATTTAAATAAGAATCTGAAGATTTTAGCCAATATTTAATGTTTCGGCTTTTAGTATTTTTATTGAGTTAATAGCTGAACAAAATCAATAATGTTAATTTCGGAAATAATAAAAATTACATAAGCTGGAATCACTGATGATCTTAAATATCAATCAAATATCAGTTTTCAAGAGTTAAAACTATTCTCCCGAGAATTATGAAATTTCCATTTACATAATCACATCTTTTCTTGCCATTATTATTTCATAAACGATATTTTTCAATAGTCGAAATATGATGATTAGAAAAAAAACAGCATTGAAATCATAACTGAAGTGATAAACTATTGAAACAAAGTTCATGATAAAATCCTTTCGTCATTCTAAAAAAATAAACGATCATCCGTCATGAAAGCGTATTGAAACCGATAATCTGAGCGTCCGCGAATGTGAAAGTGAGAGAGAGAGAAAGAGAGAGAGAGAGAGAGAGAGAGAGAGAGAGAGAGAGAGAGAATCACGCGATCTGCCATTAATCGTCCGTCGTTCACGACAAAGGAGGATGTCGACGTCGATATCAGGACAACGTCGATTCTGGCAGAGACTTGCAACGGATGAGCGAGTACTATGTCCAAGTTCGTTATAAAGTTTGCTGATAATTATTGTCCCCGGTAGTGTGCACGTCGAGTCCTGTCTCGTATGCCGCTTGCAGCGGGCTGCGGCTTGAGCACACGATGGCTTTTGTATGGCGGGCCTTGATTTCACCGCCTGCCCTGTTTCGCTTTGCGTTCGTCGGCTTGTAACCTACATCGACCCATTTACGTCGCCTCGAGCCAAGATCGATGATTACTCGATCGTGGACTACCACCGATAAATCGTCAGCGGTTTGTTACGAAAGGCAGTAATTAAGGTATCACCTATTTTCCGAGA
>NW_017259315.1:657434-668673 GCF_001594045.1 Atta colombica | reverse complement strand
TATATATATATATATATATATATACACACACACACAATGATTTTTTTAAGAATTCTAAAAGATTTTAAGGAGTAATTAATTCAAGATGGAAACTTCATATCATCATATTTCCAAAATGGCTTTGTTAGTTTCAAATATAAATGATGTCAAAGTTGAAAAAAAAATCGATTTTTTCCAAAAACTTCGAAACCTACTCAGATTATTTCATATATTTTACATGCATAAGATCATCAAAGTAACGATAAATAACAAATAATTTTCGAAATTTAAAAAAAAAATGAAATTTTTCCCTCAATTGTGATATTCTATATCTTTAAACTAATAATAAGTCATTTTGGACATATAAACACATGGTCATATAAAGTTTCTTGAATTAATGTAAAGAATTACCTCTTAAATCATTTACAATACTTAAGAACTATACTGCATATTAAACATGAACTTAGCAAGTATTATAATCAAATTAATTTTCACAATAGAGAGATTAAGAAACAGGAATTTAATTACATAGCACATTTTTCTAGTATGTTTGAATCTAAAATTAAACAAAATGTTATTTTAGTAAAAGTACTAAAGGAAAGGTAAACTACGAAAATTTTCTCTCGTAATCGTGGAGGTAGGACTGTTTATTCAATTTTCTGCAAATGACTGTACGTTGTAGAATTTTCAGATTAGAAATACATGAATATTCTATATTCTCTAGCAAGAAAATAAAAATAGTCTACCAGTAGAATATCTAAACTATCACAAACAATAACGGTTTTTAAACTGCAAGCAATAACATACTACTTGTTATTTGAAGGAAGGATTAGGATAAGAAGAAGAGAATATTTTTAAAAAAATTGTTTTATAACATTTTGATTCTCTCTTTCTATTTATTTCATATATTTACACAGTGAATAATATATGGGTGAATAATATATATATAATAGAGAGAGAGATATTGATATATCAATAATTTTCTAAAATTGATTACATTTGATATTAGTTCAGGCAGTACACTAATTTCGAGAAACTTTTTTCTTGATTATATGTACTTGATTACTTGAGATATACATTTTTCAGTTTTGCCTTTTTATTGTAGGCTTGTTCTTTATCGAAGAATTTTCCGAACTGATACACAATGAAATAAAACAAACTGTATTTTTATATAATTATATTTGTTTTATTTATTGCATGAGTGTGCACTAGATCAAAAAGTTTATCGATAAAAAGCAGACCTTGTATCTATTTAGATTATATATTTAGAAATTGATAGCTTAGACATTCCAGATGTAGACTATGCATAGATGATCAACACGCTGCCTTCAAGTGTGTTCTTATCGCGTTAATCCTTACTCACAATCAGACAGAGAATAATCTTTTCCGTGGAAAAAAATAAATATATTCTCGGTGAATTATATAATAAACGCTCGTAATTACATTTAATACATTTATAAAAAAAAATGATGTCTTTAAATAAATGGTGCCAGTTCAATCGAGACCTCACTTGATAGGAGATATTTTATTATAATAAAATCGAAAGAGTACATATATATCGCAATCATGCGATCGTAACCGCCCGTGATTGTCTCCAGATTAAGTTTAGGTCGATCCTTCGATATAAATGACATTTAGGATGTATATTGACGTGTCACGAAGCCAGGACAATCAATACCGTTTCAGGACTCTGAGATAAAAGAGAGAACAACGTTCTCATATCTGTATATAGATCTTCCCATCGAACTTCCGAGTTCGCTAGAAGAGCTAAATATAATAATAAATAAACGCGACTGCGGTCGTTCTGGCTTCGAGACGACTCGTTGTGTAAGATATCTCTAGAAACGTATTTTTGTACCCAATACGTATCCACTCGCGCAGGTCGCAAGTTTTTTGTGTACTGGTGTAAGTCATCTCGAGGGTGTTTCCTCGTCGCGATCACGTCAAGCGTGCACTCTGCTACTCTCCCATAAGATCTACGCAAACAATATTACATAGTATGCTGAGGAGATGTTGTATTGTACGCGGTGTCCGTTTCTCGCAGTGCCTGCGAGCGTGACGAGACAAACGAGCAAAATGTCGCGATTACTGCAGCAATTGCAGTTGCTGTTCGCAGAGACTGCAATGTCCCGAGGCTGATATGTCCATTAACAAATCATTCCGTTCGCAGCATATGAATTTATCACACACTGTTGTCGCACACACGCGACCGGCGTGACAAATAATTTTATATTAGCGTTGTCAAAGTGCGTTCTTGTTGACTAATTGATGGTTAATTTCAGCTGCGAGAGAAAGCTCAGCAAACATCAAAAATAAAAACATGCGAAGGAGAGCGGAATTTCAAAATAGAGAGCAAGAAGTAAATTAATATAGGCTGAATTTACGTCCTCAGGCTGTAAAGATTATTATAATTAAAAAATTACATGAGCACCTTGGATATATTTTCAATTTTTTACGTCGTCTAGGTGCGAGTTTTTCCGATAACTTTGAGATTGATTTTTCTTTAGTCTCTCTCTTGAAAACCTGATTAAACATTTTTTGTTCTTTCGATAACCCGTGTAGGAAATTAAATTTTCTTTATTTATCCTTGGAACTTAATTTTTCTAAAGAAAAGTTTCTTTTCTTTATGATTATTTCCTTGGCTTGTAAGCTGAAGTAAATAAATTTCTTCTTTATCGTTTACGATTAGAAATATTATATGTTGATCTGATTTTTGTTTGAGAACAATAAATTGTTTCGAAAATCTACAAGTGCGAAATAACCTAATTCTTCTGGACACTCCTATACTTAAGCCTTCAAAATTGAACGTGAGGTCGATGCGGGAGAAATTTCGAGTGATTATCAAAGTTCAGCGAATGTTCTTTCGCGAAACCGTGCCAACTTGCAATTCCGTGCACGAGACGTGTGACACGGAATACGTAACGATTCGCCGTCGCCGTCGGTCGGCGAAATAGTAGGCGCCAACAATCTCCGCTGCT
Source organism: Atta colombica (assembly GCF_001594045.1). Taxonomy (NCBI): domain Eukaryota; kingdom Metazoa; phylum Arthropoda; class Insecta; order Hymenoptera; family Formicidae; genus Atta; species Atta colombica. The sequence continues at coordinate 665,716 of NW_017259315.1, read as the reverse complement.
GATGCTGTGTAATCGCCGGGGAAAAATAAATAATCCGAAGTACACGGTGCACACCGAAGGTAAATACAGATTTGGCGGCTCGCAGAAAACTTTCTTATCGAGAACGTGTCCCTGTAAAGGGAGTTTGTTAGGACTTTTGCCGGCAAAGGGGACGTGATTGCTCGTACTCGGACTCCAGATTCGTGCGAAATATTCGTGTAAACTTTTGATGTCATCAGATTTGTCTCTGTTCCATACTAATGAGAAATTAAAAAGATATGAAATATATAGCTAATCTTCATTTAAACATTCAACATTTGAATTTAGTATTGGTCAATGATTTCTCCGAAATATAAAATAGAGTTCGATATTCACATTATTTTTACATTAATATCGAAACGATACAAGAAGTCGTATTTTTTTTTGGTCAACTCAAAGTGCCAAGGGCCACCGCTGTCGCACAACGAAAGTTAAGTATGCAATAATGATTAGCAGGCGTAACTGGTTTGCCAACGAGCTTCGAAATAGGTCATGCCCCGGAGGTACGCCATTTAGAGAGTGCCGCCTACCTTTAAACCCAGAACGAAACTAATTTCTGCCGGAACGAAATTTCATGGCAATGTGCAGTAGCGCGTTGCGGAAGACTTATTGGAAATTTACTCGAACGTAGCTATTCATGTGTTTTTGGTTATAACGTTCCCCAAGTGCATATTGATACCTATCATGGAAATAATTTTTAAATTCAAAGAGGAAAATCTAAATATTGCATACATCTTTACAAAAAAGTTTTATTTTCTTTTTCATATATTTCATATATTTCATATTGTTTTCTTTAATATAAGATAATTAAATTCTCTTTTGGTACTGTAGAATTAAAGTTGTTCATTCTTCAAATTTTTCCGTGTAATTTACTCGAACGTAGCTATATTTATGTGTTTCCAGTTATAACACTTCCCATATTGATGGAAATAATTTTTAAATTTAAAGAGGAAGATTTAAAAATATTACGTACACCTTTACACAAGAATTTTTTTCATCATATATTCTTTTATACGAATATCGTTAAATTCCCTTTTGGCATTTCAAAAATGTTCATTCTTTAAATTCTCTCAAAATTTTCCCATATAATTTTCAATTTATAGTTCTTTTATTTTTTGTTAATTACTAATATTAATTTTTAGGAGTTTTTCAATATTAATATTAATTAATAGTTTTTCAAAGTATTTCTTGCTTAAAATTTCGAGTAATAACTTAAGAAGTTTAGAAATCGATTTCTTGTATCAATTCGCTCTATCGAGATTATATTCTCGCAAGTTTTTATAATAAGAGCTCCTTTTGTTTATTTGAAACTCAATCTTTTGTATGATTCGTAACATTTGAGAAAAGGAGTATATAAAAATCGATCCAAAATATTTCAACTAAATAGATTTTCAAACTAAATATCCTACTCGGTCATACTGAAAAGATTTTATACAGAAATGATCAAAATGATGATTCAAATGAAATCTACAGATCATTATCCCACTTCTGGAAATTTCGAAAAAAAGCTAATTAAAAAGATTAAGGACTTGCACAGCACTTGAATAACTGAACGCATTGCGAAGTTCACAAGATTAAAGAATTGATAAATGAAATTGCCAAAAATAAAATATCTAAAAGGGTGACACAATCCTATGTGCTAAGTCGCCATATTGGCTCTCCTAGTCATCTCTACGTAAATTTTTTTCATTATAATTTTATGACCCAATAAACATTTGATGAAAGTTTCATGAAAATCTATTTGAATACTTTGAACCGATCCTTGTATACTCCTTTTACAAGTCGATGCTGACACCATAAATTCACGAATCATGTATCGCGAATCGGTATTATTTGTATGCATAACGACATAACAAGAGGAGAGTAAAATTGAGAGAAGGAAAGAGTATGAGCAGGTGCGTCGGTCATAAATAAGACAGTACTATGATGTATGTGTAATATATATATATTTGTGCATGTGTATGTGCTCTTATGTATTACGTGCCGAAGAGAGCAAGATTGAAAATTCCAAGAACAGAATATGCGATCGCACAAGATGACGCAGGTTCTCTCGCTTCTGCAGCCTCCCACGACACGTTGACATTGTACCACTTTTTAAAGCATGATTATTGAATTTTGTGATGACTGAACGACGCACGCTGCTCGTTCATGCGAAAGATAAGAAACCGGAAGGGATCCAGCAACTGACGTGCGCAATTTCTTCTCGTCATTCGCGTCGTTCGATGCGATCCATTTTCTTTTTCTTACTCTCAGTTTCTGAAAATCGAGTTTCTTCGCAACCGTAACATTTCTTCGTAGAAAGCTCGATGTATTTATTTTGTTGCTCACTTTATTTTGTAGCGCTTAGATACGAGTTTCCCCGGTTGAGTTTCACTACCTCGTTAATAAAACATTGATGCAGACCAGGCCGAGGACAAGCACGTGCTCACAATGAGCGGCGCGTGTCGCGTATTTCAATACGCATTCGTACTATACATGACATCTCGACAAGTCGTATTACGTCCAAGCCCCAGGATTTTTTATTTCATATGAATTAATAGATTGAGGAGAGAGTATAGAAGGACATCTCAGAAATCGTGCTAGTGGATCAACGCTCTGAATCACGTACACGAGTCGAATGTTAATCAGTATTAAGTTTCAAAACACAAATCTATATTGCGTATGAATATCATAACACCATTCGAAATATAATATTTGTGTTCTACTTGTTGATCCTTATTTAGGTCGAAGAATCGAATCTTGATTTAGGAGTGGTTTTCGGAGCAATTCTCTTGGGAACAAAGAATGAAAGCGATATACAAAAATAATAAATTAATTAAACAAAAAAAAATTAATTAAACAATAAATTAATTTAGATTTAATCAATTTATTCTTAAAATTAATGACGTAATGAATTCAAAATTAAATATTTAAAGATTGATGTGAAATATCATAGTAATCTTCCCTAATGGAACAATACTGGATATTTCGTGTCCAAAATTCATATCGATTCCTGTTCGTGTAAGTTTCTCGCAAATTCGACAAATCCGTTTCTTATTTATTTCATTATTTTCTTCAAACTGAAATTCATTTGTTCTAGAAATTTGAAACTATGTTTATGAATTTTTAGAGATTTTTTTAGCTACTTTATAAATAGGTGAATGGATATAAGATACCCAAATTTGTATTGATAAGCTACCATTTTATGTAGCATATACACATTTTGTGTATCGTAAGGAATTAAAATATAATATATGATACGAATTATTGTATGAGTATGTTGTCATATTATTTATGTGGATATTACATTAATGAAGAAATAAGGGGATAGAATCTTTAGAAAAATGTTTCAAAGTAAACTTAACTTATCTCTTTCTTTATTTACAATTGCTTTTGAAACAAATGAGTAAATAAGGAACTAAAATTATATATTATGTGTCTATAAATATTTACGAAGGAAGGGAAAGGAGAAAGGAGAAAAATTCATGGTTTTTTAATTATGAAAGAGTAGTTGAAGACAGTAGACAAATTGGACTAGTATTATTCATTTTCACTTTATAGAACAAATTCTTTTACATACTCCTTATTTTGCAAAATTATATTGCGATATTCGGTTTGTCTTGTTTGTTTTTCACTCTTATTTCCAACTATATATATCTAATTTATTTCTTAATTGTTCCGATAGAATCTTAAAAATAAAAATACTTTGTTATGAACCGAAACTCTTTGAATTTCGCATTGTATATTGCTATTTGTACATTTTTGGGTCAATACATTTAAGTATTTTACTTAGAGTATTTTACTTAGATTGAATAAATTTATGCGATTTAATTAAAAGAAAAAAAAAAAGGATTTAAATGAGTTTTCTAGTCGGTGAAATTTTTGAAAAAAAGAGAAATGAGTTGATATTAAAATTAAACTTTGCTTGATTTGAAATCTGATCCTTTTTATCTGGACTCGACATCCGCTCTTCTTGAGCATTGAAGACTTAATTAGAAACTAATAACTTCCCAAATAAAATCTTGAAACTGTAGAATTGATTGAAACTATTGCTACGCTCCTTGTCAGCGACAGCTGAGTCTAAAGAACTGTTGCCACTCTGCGTCAGCGACAGATTTAAGAGTTAACAAGAATTAATTTTTGAAGATTTAAGAGTTAACAAGAATCTTTAGAATTAATTACTGGACAATTTGAGAGTTGGAATGGACAGATTAAGATTAAAGATTAAATTAGTAAATTAATAGTATTTTGAAATAAATTTACTTTTGGATCTTACAAATTTCACCAGAAGACTTTAATACTAATAATAGACTTTAATAATAAGTGGTTAAGAGTTTCTTTAATTTATATCTTGAAAGTTGAGCCAATTATCGAACAAAGACCTTACTTAGAATTACTCCGAGTAAAAGTCGACCATAAACTAATTATTCGGTCCTTGTACACTAAAGTAATAAATCCTTCATGCGGGTTTCTCCACTTCTTATTTAGGTATGTCTTAAAAAAAAGGTGGGGAAAGATTTTTGCTTATGTGAAATCGAATCTAAAATCAATATTGTGATGATAAGTTGCGCTGTCTTTATCTCTTGACAAAATACCAGTTGTTATATTAACACGATTTAAATGCTTCCAGGAGATATTCGCTTCCAGGTATTTTAACTCTTGGAATTTTAAAATTATATTCGAATTCAAATATTATTTTAGAAAAGATTAATTTAGAAAAAATATCCTGTCAGTACATACAATGTCTCTTATAGACATAAACTGCAGCGCTTGCATATGTTCCACTTTGATATATAAATATGTCTGATCTTGTGATCATTCTCATGCCTAGTTTTGCGCTTTTTGCAATTTATTCAATTATGTTTCTTCCATATAATTTACAGCGTTGCACAATATTCGAAATGGTGTATTATAATTGTTTATAATTGAACGGCAATATATTGGTGAACGAGAATTCCTTGAAGTCGTCGCTCTGAAAGGTGAGGAGGAGAGAAAATTGGGACTTCCTTGACGAACTCTATGCTCGACGAAGTGAAGTAGGTGGGGGATGGAAGTAGAATATTTATCGAAGAATTCAGTATAGGAAGAGGCAAGGAATAGGAAAGATTGTTCTTCGGGGTTGAAAATAGGAAAGTAATAGAAGAGTAAGAATGTAAGGATGAGAATATTATGTGTGAGAACAGAAGGAAAATCGAATTTGCTTCTGAGGAGGTTTGGATGGTAGAAGGAGGAGAATAGAGGAAAATTTTGTATCTAATTCTAAATTTTTTGAATTTTTTATGGCTTTTTCTGTTCTCTTCACGCTTGATTTCTTCGATTTCTAGCTCATTTCATCACCGTTTTCGACTTACGTCATTTGATTTCATTTGAGTCGCAAGAGTCCACTAAAATTTAGAGCTGTTATTCGATTCTATTTTAAAATATTGGAGGTCAACTCTTTCAAACTCTCAAGGGATTAATAGTGAATTGTTAATTAAACTGAGAATGAACGGTATGCGTTTCTCAAGTTTTAAATTAATTTTAAAAAATTCAATTGGTGGAGAGTTTGAATTAATTAAGGAAAGGGAAAAGGGAATTGATGGAAAACAACGCTATAGGTCGAGTCTCACTGAATTTGCTCAGTTAACTCGCAATAGTGAGAGAGGAAACACAGATCTACTTGCTGATGTACTTTGCTTGGATAATTCTGAGTAACATATAAGGAAATGTTATGGATCTAATAGTTGATGTTAATCAACTTATGTGGATAAAATTAAAGGAAGGAAGCAATGAGAAGTCAATGATTAAATATTTTAAAAGAATAATAGTTAATTGCTGGGAGTTTATTTTAAGAGAAATGATTAATAAATGCTGGTAATTTAAAAAACGCTAATTCTTTTAAGTTTAGTTTGCCTTACAAAAAGAAAAAAAGAGTTTCTACTTGTTCTTTCTCTTAGATCGTTGGAGAAAACGCGATGAAAACAGATTTGTAATACCTACGCTGAATCCAAGTATTTCATATGAACTACTTACAAAAAGTTATCCATAAATGTAACGTGTCATGAATGATATGTCATCGAAATATTAAAATTTCAGCGTGAATAGAATGAAAATTGATGTGAATTTATTCATATGAATTTCAAGTTACTATTTTCTAATTTCATCCCCATTAAATTTCATCAGTAATTCTATGATTATATGAATTAAAATCTATATGAAAATGTCTACGTAGAATTCATGTTGAAATTTTGAGAAAAATTTATTCCGAGTTGACAATTAAATAACAACATTACATTTATGTGAAAATCAAGCCAATGAATTTTTGTCTTACGTAGTTCACATAAAATATGTGAATTCCACATAAATACCACAAATCTGTTCTCAACGGGAAAGTGAAGCAAGGTTGGAAAGTTAAGCAGAATTGCTTATTGAAGTACAATTTTCATTTGATTTTTTAAAAATGTAATCAAACTTACTTTGATCATTTTGAGTCATTTTGATTCGAAATAATTTGAATAAAACTACGTGAGAAATGACTTTCATTTGATTAGATTTTTATGAATTTGATTAATAAACTATGTAATAAAGACTACAAGAGTATTGCATTGAGTATTGCTTTCGAGTATCTCTATTTATATCTAGGAGACAATATTTGTTTTCTTCCGACATTATTGAGCATTATTGAGAAATAGGAATTAGTTATTTCGGTATCATGCAAAATGAATTTTATTTTATTTTTAGTTTAATAAACTTCGGAAATGCTTTATTGTTGATCTACGATATTGAATAAACAATTTGTAACTATTTTCGTCTTTCTTCGATTCATTAGCTCAGTTTCGATTTGTGAGTTTTCTTCTTCCCTACATTCAATTTGCAAGTTTCATATTGAATGGTAATATCCAACATATCAGAGAGATTATTAGATGTCTTTATATAATAATTTACTGAGAATTCGCAGTCTTTCGCGTAACATTTCAAACTTTCATTTGGAGGACTGAAATCGTCATTCAACTCGATTGCGGTAGTACAATTCTACTCCTACAATAAACTCTATCAGTTTTTATAAATTATTTTGACAAATTCTGACAATGACATTTTCATGAAAGAAAAGAATTATATAATTTTCAGGACGTATCAGCATCGGCTTTTCCCAGTAACTGTGCCACGCACGTTTGTTCGTTTATTCGTCCGTTCGTTCGCTGACGACTGATGGTTAACAGTGTCATAAGAGTGTCATACGAACAACACATTCAAATGTCGTCGCATTGACGTGAAACTACACCGACCGTGGCGTGTACAGTTCGATGGAGATGATCATTACTGTTTTGAAGAAGCTTGATTAACTCGGATAGAGGTCGCAATTACGTCGAATTGTCAGTTCCACGCTTGCCGTCACTCCATCGCTCTCGCGGTTTCACGGAAATAGAGATTGAGGGAATTATCGGAGGACCACGTGTGTTATACTTCGAATTCTCTCTGAGCGCGGTCCCTCTTGATGCAAAATTGCGCGCACGCTTCGCGAGCGAGGATAAATCTCCTAGACGTCGAGCCGTCGCGAGCGAGAGAGCGTATCTCGGTCAATCTTGTATCTCGAAACGGGGCGCGCGCGTAAGTCAATACTCCCGGAATGCGAAAAGGCGTTTTCCGCCGTGCGAGATCGCTTCGACATGCGAGAGAAGAGATCCTCAATCTCTCGATTTCCTGCAGCTCTTTCCATGATAACGTGTGAAGTGCGGTGAGGTACACACCCAATAGATATAAGCGAATAAGTACGATATGTAGGGGTGGGGGAGCATGCGAAGAGAATATATATTTTCGAAGATATTTTATATCGCGAGGAAAACTTTTCGCGTTACAATATCATCAGGTCTTGCATCTTATCGGTCTCTTTTATCTTTCTATTTAATTCGTAAGAGAGATACATTTTTTGTTAATGAAATATAATTGAAAAAAAAATATATATACATATATGTAGGTCCTTGAGAGATCCATTTTAATTTTAAAAAAAGCTTCAAAATCTTCAATTATATGAAAAATTGCAATATTTGAATTTATTATAAATACATTACAATAATTGGCTAATTACATGAATGGAACAAAACTGTGAAAAATATGATGTTGAAAACATTAAAATTAATATTAAAAATATTATTGTACTTTTTCATTATTTAAATATTAGAAAAATATTTCTGGAATCATCATGTTCTAGTTAAGGGATGAAATCTTTTTTTATTCAATAGCTACATGTGATTTCTTGACAATTATATATTTGCAATATATGAGAAATGCATATAGAGAGAAATGCA
>NW_017259315.1:649626-657334 GCF_001594045.1 Atta colombica | reverse complement strand
AAGAGAGAGAGAGAGAGAGAGAGAGAGAGAGAGAGAGAGAGAGAGAGAGAGAGAGAGTGCGAGCGATGGGAAAGAAGATGTTATCAGTTTTTATAGTTTAATTATTGACAATGCAAAATAGACAAATGCGAATAAAGCGAATAATGTTAATTATATCGATAATAATAGTAGTAGTAATGAAAATTACCGTTATTGTTATGTCGTTAATGTTACCGTTGTGATAGATATTTTATCATTCGTCATTGTTGTACCAACATGTTGCCGACGATGATGTCTCGTCTCGATGCCTCGATGACTATTCATTGTTATCAGTTACTATTGTGCTATTATTAGGACATACAATTACGATCGTGTAATTATGATCGTTAAATGCGACGATGCGACAAGCCCGGCGTTATTTTGGAATTGTGTTACATTTCGATAGCGATTCGTTATTAATGGCAAAGCGAATGAATTATGTTACGTTATGCATATGTTTTACTTCCTCGTTGTTACTCGCGTTATTGCGGCTGCAATTCGCGCAGAAGCGAATATGCAGTGCCTGACTAAACGAAGATAAAGGATGACGTTACTGAATCGTGAAGTCTCTTTATTCTTCGTCAACCTGATCGCTTTTCTCCCATTTCCATCTCCTTTCTCGTACCATTCGCGCTGTGAATTAGACACGCGCATTATACGAAACAACAAAATAGAGAATGATTTATTGTTTTACGTATGAAATTGATTGAAATATTTTATGTTCTTCGTAAGATAAGAATTTCTACAATTCGATTATATTAATCGATTATATTAATGGTAGTAAAACAATCATTATATATATTATTTGAATTAGAAAATTATGACACGTTCTGACAAATTTATATTTCATTTTTAGGTTAAGAAAAGTTTGGCTATGTAAATAATTAATAAGTGTCTACGACTTTAAAATTTAAGATTAATCTGCGAACGTGAACATTATTAAAAACATTTCGCAAAGTCTCAATACTTAATCAATTTCATCAAGGCGACGATTCACATTCATTTCAATTTTTCTATGACTTATCTGCATTGTGTGGCGGGACCAAATAAACCTGCCAGCAATAAAGAAAATTGCGCGTTTAACGGTGATGTAAAATTCAACATTCTGATGAAGTTAATCGCGAGCTCGTAACCCTTTCATTTTCAAAAACGAAATTTGAGACAAAGAAGAAGCAGGAATTAGAAAAATGATAGGGAAGTCGAGAAAACAAAAATGGGGTGCAATGAGAGAGGTGCATCGAGATCTCTTTGTTTCTCTTTGGCGTTCCACAGCTTCCTGGCTCGTGGAGAACCCACAACTTTATCCCTTTCCGTCCGCTATAATCCCTTCTTTCAGCGATAACGAGCGATCACGAGAAGGAAATGCAATTTGCCGTGACGACGGACGGAAATGGGCTTCTCGAGTGGTTTCGGCGTTGGCCAGATCGGTCCAAAGGGCGAGGAGGAGATGTCAAGGCTGATACAGGTTCGTCTATACGGCTAATCGCATGGCTCCGGGCTAGAAAGGAGATAATGCTTGTCTATCCGTCTATCGGTCTTCCGAATTGACCGCGTGATTTTATAGAAAAAATTTAAGGTCTATATATGTGCTGCAATGAGTTATCATTCTTCTCTCTTTTAGCGATTTATTTTTCATGACCATAGTTGAATTCGTTGGATTTGTTCATAGAATTTTGGACTTAATTGCATATGAAATTTTGTCATTGTGATAAATTGCAGTATATTCTATTAAAGAAAGAGCTTGATTGCATTAATTGGAAATTTCTGGTTTAAAAAATGGACAAATCATAATTTACTGCTTGAATCTATTACAATTTTATTCTATTTGAGATAATCCGAATTCTAATTGACCGAATTCTAATTGACCTGAATCTTCTGATTCGTTCATTTTCAACTAGAATTTTTTCTTAGTATGGAGAAAGAATTAAAGAGCGTTTCTTTAAACTTCCGAAATTGCCAAGAGAAATTACACTTATTAATTTATGTTTATTTTCAATGATTACGTTTGGTGATAATATTTTGTATTTACATATCAAAAGTCTCTTCGTCTGCTAGATCTATAGACATCCATAATCGTTTAGCAGCGCATCTCTTTGGGATACTAAATCCCGTTTCATCGAAAATTTAATTCGGATTTAATGACATACGCGTGACTGGAAGTCCTTAATGTGATTTTGTCGTTGCAACAAGAACCTAATGGAGGGTTGCGTGAATCGAGATAATTAGGTCGGTACGACATTTCCTGCAAGTTTAATAGCACTCTTTCGTGAAGTATGCGTGTCTTATGGTTTGTTGCAATTTTAATGACGGATTGAGTGTGCAAGAATGCCGCACATGAAAACCACGAATAACCCAAGTTACCGAGCTCTATGGTTAATAATATATGCTGGCGAGTTGTTGATCTAGAGTGCGCGTTTCTATGCAAGCAAAGCAGATGCTTACAATAATTTGTGAGTTGGCAGGAAAATAACTATTATATATATGTATTCCGTTATTATAAGTATTCATAAATTTTTAATGTATCTCCTTTTATATATTAAGGAAGTTGCCTGATTTGGAGCGTAAAGAATTAATTTTTTTTATATCTTTTCAAATTTTTATATCTTCAAACAACTATTCTAGAATATTTTCTGAAAATTTGAATTTCTTTAAAATTCTCGGAATTATAGTGATTTAAACAATCTAATTCCGAGATAAGACTTTGACATCGGAATAGATTTTAATCCAATAATTTTTATGAAGAAAATGAATCTTTTTATGATCCATCGACGATTAAAAAGTAAATATAAAAAAACAATAGTAAATAATATGTTGAACAAATTTAAACTGATAAGAATAAATGTAATTATATAAGAGAAATTCCTACGTTCGATAAAAGCGTATCTTAGTGCTTAAATATTTCTATGTGAATTTATGCATGTCTGATACTGCAAACTGCGCCGAAATCTTTTTCAGTCTTGAAATGCGTTCATGAACAGAATAATAACATCATTTATTAAATTGACAACAAATAATTTAACAATTTTTTGTTAGTAAGCATCTTTATAAGAATATTAATAATTAAATGTTAATAAGAATTTGAAATCTGCAAATTATTTCATTGTGAAAAATATTGCGACGAAGGTTTGAACTTCCAACTTTGCGGAAGTCATAACAATTCTACCTTATTAGCATAAAAAATGATTAAATTATTTGTCAACTTGATAAGTGATATTATTATTCTGATTTTTTTTCGTGAATGTGTTTCAAGTTCGCAAAAATTTCAGTGCATATTTTGTAGGATTAGATATATGTATAAGCATCTTGGAAAATTGATAAAGCAGAATTAAGACACATAATAGAAACATAAATATCGAGGTTATGTGATAATTAAAACGTAAGCTTTGAATATGTGTATCAGCCAGATATTAGAAACTATTAACCGATATCAAAGAAAGAAGTAATTGCGGCGTAAGAAATACCAGAATAATTGTGATATTTAATAACTTCCTCTTTTTAAATAAAATAACCATTGTTCAATGATAGTGAATAATCAATAGATTATTTTTAGTATCCTACATATTCAGAGTACCAAATATTTTTTTCAAATATTTAATTTAATTTATATATATATGTATATAAAATTTAAAAAACTTTTCGATACCCTACAAAATTGAAAATTTAGAAACGTACAATTAGCAAATAATTATTTTTTCTTACAGACTTACAGATATTCGACAAATTACACTTTCTAGTTGCCTTTTTTTTTATATCGTGGAGAGAGAGATTACGAAGCGATTGGCTTATAATTTTACAAAAAACAAAAAAGAATAATGCAAACGCTTTAATCAACTAATAGCCGAGTAACAAGCGCACGTCGAATCGGTTTACAAGGCCGATAATTACGAGTGATTCTTTTGTGGTGCCTAGCTACGTCTACTCACGATACTGTTCCCGAGCCTGTCTCGGACAATCTTTCTCCACCCTTTACTGATATCCGACCTCGCTACCTTCCTCTTCCTTCTCGCGGCATCAGCGTATAATGGATCGCTTCAATTTACTCGACGGCACTCCCCCCCTCGGTGCCATGACCTCTGCGCGCCGTGCCGTGGAAAATCGAAAAATTCCGGGGGCTGCTCGCCCGAGGATGGGGGATCAGGGGGATGTTGTACGCGACTCCATCGGGGAAACGACGAGATTTCATTATAATGGAGGAAAGCCTTCCGGCAAAGTGCGAAGTCTCGCGGCAGGTCTATCCTTCAGGGACGAAAGGAATTGGCAGGAATTATGTCGGCAAGTGTCTACGGTTAAAAAGAGAGGATGGAAGTCAAGAGGCCGCGCGCGCACGCGAGTTACGTAGTTACCGGGGTTTGTTCAACCCCCGATGCATGCCGGGGGGAATTGTATAAATACGGAGATAAAATCGCCACGTCGAGAGTTAAAACCGCATTCGTTGAAATAAGTTTCATCCCTTTTGTCACAATATTATTTTTATTACAAGACCGCTGGTATTTTCTCTCATCGTAATTGAAAATATTTTATTATTTTCTTCCACTTCGATAATTAAGCGGAATCTGTCTTGTAATTTTAGATTGTATGTTTGGTTTGAAAGAGTTCGCAAATAGATTCGAACATTTTCTTGCTAAATGGAAGCTCACAGCGTTTCATGATAGGAGGCGAATAAATATGTATGAATACTATATTACATGCGAAAATGACTCGTGTTTATATATCTGTGAAAAACATTCGATTACACGTAGTGGAGTATTGCAAATTGTGTTGAAAATACGAAAAGACGGAGACTAGTACGCGATTCTTAATTATACTACGGTATGCAAGTGTCCATTGATTAATGCGCATTTATATCCACGCCGGGGAGAAATCGCAAATGAAGATAAAAACACGCGCATTATTAATAGTTCTCGTCGAGAAAGAACGAAAGACGGATTAATGTATTTATGCAACATGAAAAGAAAAATACGAGGGAAAGTTATATCTTTTCTGATGGACACCGATTGGAAATTCAACGTGGCAATTAAACTGGTCGATAAAATTTTTGTTACATTAAATTAAATCCATAAGGTAATTTTTATAATATTTTTATATTGATTTCAAATCTGTTTGCAAAAAATCTGTCTCCTTTATGAGGAGAGTAGAATTTTTCTCGTCTTGTCGAGAGGAATCAAAATTCTGTCACATTTTGTCGTATTTATCATTTTTCTATGATAATTTGAGAGCTCCTTTATTTAGATTTGTGCATAACTTTTTTTGTCAAAGAGTGTATTTGCATTACTTTCTAATAACCATTGTGTGTTAAATTAACACAAAAATTTTTGTTTAAGATATATGAAATATGTTAAATTTAACATAAATTTTTCAAAACATTAAAATATTTTTCAAAACATTAAAATATTTTTTTACATGTATATTTTTTTACATGATGTATGTACTTTCTCTTTCTTATTCTGGTAAAATAAATTCTTTCGAGTATAGCTTAACTCTTTATTATGGAAAATTATTGTTAGGCGAGATTTACCGTTATCGAGGAGCGACCAAGGAGATATTCGTATTCCACTCATTTTGCCTTTTTACGCGCATCGATATAAATCCTCTTACTTATGTAAGTTTACGTGTTTGCATAGCATATAGTTCGTATTATTGTTTTCTTTCTTTTTATTTATATATTTGTTATTTATGTAGATTGTTTCTTGCAATGATACTTTTCTACAGCTAATTCGTCTCGGCTGGAAACTGCTTGTATTAATTTATATGCAACTCGTTTATATGCAATTATATATGATCATTTATATGGATCGTTTATATGTGATTGTGTCATAATATAAACTTTAGAAACTCTTAAACTTAATATGAGGACAATTAAGCCGAGCACAGCATTGACGCGTTTCTACGGAATCATGTTCTTAATAATTCAGGTTTAAGTGTGTATTGCGATTTAATTTCCAACGTAACAAAGAATTCAGATGGTGCACGATTAACTTCTGTACGCATCTTGTATAATATTCCCTTAGGAGAGCGAAATTTTATTATTATTTTATTATTAGCTTGAATTTTATTTCATATTGAATGACGTAATAAATTTTTGCAAGTGTCTGCTGAGGAAGTTATTGATATTAAACGTGTTTAGCGCGTCTTAAAAATTACAATAATAACGAAGCTGTCATGAGAAGAAAAAAGAATGGACAAACATTTTTTAATTCAGTGGAGCTATAAAATGTAATACTGCAATTTAATTTATTAGAAGTAATTTTGAATTGAAATTTGTTGACAATATCTCAATGTTACGGAATGTTGCTATATGTCAACGGAAATTCCAGTTTTTCTGTAAAATCGAAAAAATTCCTATGGATGATCGACGAAGAATTTTCTGAGGGAATAAAACGACTCGAGGAAAATGTCAAATAGTTTGCATTCCGCTTTAGAAATCTTCACTAGCGCGGTGTGACGAAAACGTTGTGTGAGGTAAAGTCGACAGAATCGGAGAGGTATTTGTTTAATTAATTCATTAATTAATTATACCAGAGAACGCAATGGCGGCACCTGGCCATTCGTTTCGCCGGTGCGGCGAGTCGCTGCGGCATAAATTTTGGGGATTAAGGTTACATCAGGTAAGCATTAAAGCTTCGTCCTGCCAAATGAAAATGGGGATACATCGGGTGACGAGGCGCAATCGCGCGATGACAAAGTATACAAGCGTGTGAGCTAGGCAATATTAATTTCCTAATTGAGGTTCTTGATTAATCTCGCGCGTGCATGTCTGTGTTCTTAATTGATAATATAGTGCGACTATGTATGACGTTGTCAATTATACATACGAAGTGCAAACGAAGTTTGTGATAAGTCGACGATATAATCCACAGGATAGATTATAATGGAAAGAGAACGGTTATCTTAGTTAACTATATTTTGCAGAAATTTTTATTATATATATATATATATATATAAGTATGTGTGCGTGTGCGTGCGCGCGCGCGCGCGCGTGTGTGTGTGTGTGTGTGTAAGAGAGGAGAAAGATAACTCTTGATTTAACGCTTGATATAACTTAAATTATTGCTTTCTTCCAAATCTTCTCTCTACAGTTTAAGAGACAATTAATTTGGATTAGCCTGAAATCACCTGGGTGCGCGCTTTAAGCCCTTTGACTTCGTAGAGGTCGCAGGTTAATGGAAAATTCGGATACCAACAGTATTTCGAGATAAATAAGAGAAATTAACTTGTACGGACAGGATAAGCCAAGGCGGTTTTCGCGCCGCCAACTTTCGCGATCCTTGAGAGTGGAAACTATTGCAGCTGCGCACAGAAAATCCCGGTTGTCCCGTTTTTCTACCATTTCAGTGGAAGAGGCGCGATTTGTTTTTCTGTTCCATTACGTCGTAAATTACCGAAGAACACCGCCGGTGACCACTTTTATTATCCGTTCAAAATTGCTCGAACGATATGTCGACGAGACATATCGTGTATTCGAGGCACTTCGTATAACACACATTCAGTTATTTTTTATATTATATATTTTATTAATATTTAATATTATATTTTCTGAAGAAATTTCTAAAGAACATGCTATGATAGTAAAACTATAATATAAAAAATATATATAGGTTGTTCTTTCTATGTCTATATAGGATGGTGAATGAAACATCTATTTAAATATATACTAATTATTCAGTTTCCTAAGTTTTTAATTCTATATCAA
>NW_017259315.1:648062-649526 GCF_001594045.1 Atta colombica | reverse complement strand
TGTTTCTTGTGTGTGTGTGTGTGTGTGTGTGTGTGTGTGTGTGTGTGTGTGTGTATATATATATATATATATATATATACACATTTTTTTACTGAAAATATTATATTGTATTTACAATCAGCGTTTTTAATAATTTTTCGATTCATTCTATGTAAGAATGTTTTTGCATTTTATATATTTACACAATATTTGCTGTTCAATGAATCGCTTATTCAGTATCTAACTTTATCATTCTTTTCGTCGTTTTCGTGTTGAAGGAATGTCTTTTAAACAGCTTTTACTACTTTGAAAAAAGATACCCATTTCTTGAATCGAGATATCTCTTCGATTTTTATTTATCTCTTTACTTCTCTCCCCCCCCTCTCTCTCTCTCTCTCTTTCTCTCTCTGTACCTTTCGATTTCGCATCTTCAATCTTCTTTTTTAAACCATCCACGTAAAAGATCTTCTTTACGCAGAAGAAGAAGCTAAGAAACCAGAATGATTAACGAGGAAAGTAGTCGAAGAGATCAACTTACACTCGGTTTTCCGTAAGTTAATTTTGCGTGATGTATCTTCGCTTATTATATGAAGATTAAAAAGAGCAATTTACTCATATATTTTTATTTTATTCGGCATTAATAGAGCTTTCTTTGTATCAAAAAAGCTTTAATTGATAATCTGGTATTTTAATTAGCAACTTTGAATTATAAAACATTTTATAACTGTGTCGCAGATCGAATGATCTTCCTATATCGATAATAGAAGGAAATAGAAGGAAAGGTCTCCTAACTCGTTAACCGGATTATGCCGGTTGTCGAATTAACTTTATTTAAATAATAATAAGCGTCCTAAAAGAAAGTTTTGCATTTTTCCATTAATTTGAACGAAACATCGCGCGATAATGAGGGATAAAGTCGATTCCACCATTTTATTCGCGGGAAAAGTGGAAAAGAGGAATCGGTGATACGGAGGAACGGGACCGCGTGATTTAATTTAAAACAATCTGGAATATCGATAAATGGAAAATGATGCTTGCGGATTGGAGCGAGGAAACTCATCGTTAACCGAACGCCCAGCGAAACTTTTCGGAGATATTCGTCATCTTAACGAGGGTTTTATTGCGGATCCTGGAAATATGTTTGGAATCTGCCTCGAGTTTGCCTTGTAAATTTCACTCATATATTCGGGTCGCGGGACGATTTCGCTAATAGAAGGAATTATTACGCACGGGGTTTCCATATCGTGGCCTATTTTAGAGCCATGCGCAATTTCGTGGGTTTCTGATATGGCAAGATATCAACATTTTCCAAAGAAAATAAAATGCGCATTTATTTTAAAATCCGCATAAAAATAAGAATGATTTACTTGTATTTAATACAATTCGGGGGAGCATACATATTATTTATATATTTATATTTAATATAATTGGAGTCTACATTATTTACACATTTGTATTTATATGTATTATTATTATTATATATAT
>NW_017259315.1:644592-647917 GCF_001594045.1 Atta colombica | reverse complement strand
GACTATAAATATAATTGTTATTAATACTATAAGTATATAATATTATAGTATAATAATAATAACTATAAAAACGGAATCTTAATCATAATTTAACTATAATTTATAATCCTTTTTAGAATCAACTATATATATTTTTAGTAGAACTGTATATATAATTATTATATTAACTATAAATATAATTATTATTGTTATTATTATTATAACAGTATATATTATTATAGTAGTAATTAAATGGAGTTACTAACTCCATTACTAACAATAACTATTTTATTACTAATTACACAATACCAAACACTTCTCTCTCAGTGTATTTTCGTTCGTATAAAGTACAATATTAATTATTCTATTTGGAAATTGTATGTGGTCCCATGTCAAACAAATTACACGCAATCGAATTCTTTAAAGTTGCACATTGCAGCCATTACGGATCGATGTAATGGTTTAACGAAAATTTTATTGCGAGCACTGTAAATTTCTCGCGTTCCAACGACGACGCCAGTATCCATCCGGTCATGTCGCAGTGCCTACGGGTATAACTCGCCGCGCTTCCTGCGTGAGAAATCCCGAAGAAAATTCGTGTTCCTGGCGAGCGTCGATCGTTGTGACCAATGACGCGTTCCTCGTATCTACGAATACCGTATCGGATATTTCCTGACGAGCAAACCGACCGATCAGTCGACCGGCCAACCGATCGACCGTTCTTCCTTTTTGGTATGCGAGCCCGACGCGTGTTTAACATACTTCTTCCTTCTCCGTGGATAGAGAAATTCCGTGATGTACAAGTATTTTAATTTCGACTCATTCGACACTCGCATTAATTACTTCCAGTTTTTAGAATAATGTAGAACGCGCAGTTTTCGCGACACAAGTGTTCGAATCGAAGTATTAAATCGCTAAAATCGTCACTTATTATTCTTGATAATTCTCTCTTGATAATTCTTGAAACTGCAGAAAAGTGCAATGAGAAAATACTGTTTGGTATTTGCGATTATCATTGCATGATAATATAATTATTATTACTAACATTATTGCAATAATATCTATAATATAAAAATGGAACTCCTAATCATAATTATTTTATTATAAAATTATAGTCACAAATATTTTTCTCTCAGTGTGTGAAATTATTCATAATAATTTTGATAAAATTATTGAATTACAAAGGCCATAATAATCAATATTTTGATATTTATTGTTTGCAATATTGTTTCAAAGAATTCTATTTTTTTCAGGCATAAGAATATTGAATTACTGAAACTATAGGGAATGTATTATCGCGAGAAAAGAAATTCTTTATTTAAGTTCATATACGTTTTTTTTCACTCAGAAGATATTTATATATAGAGGAAAGGCTCCTATTATGAGATACCGAGTTCATTTTAAATATAAATAGGGTAAATAGGGTAAATGCTAGAAGTGCATAGCCAGAATTTAAAAAAATAATAGATTATTTTGAAGGGAATTTAATAAGCTTTAAGATAACGTTATATAAAATTTAATTCAAATTCCATTTTTTTTTTAAATTAAAGAAACGTAAAAAGTAAGCAAATCAAAAAATGTGCTCCTAATATGAGATATCCCTAATATGAGAAAAATCGATAGTAAAACGCAAAGTATATCAGTATTACAATTAAAAAACTTTTTAATGTTTCTAAAATACAAACAAACACAGCCAATGAAAAATATATGATAGATTCAGAATTAGATAAGTTATAAGTTTTTTAAAACTAATTAGATTAAATTAGATTAAAATTAATGGCTTATAAAATTAATAAAATTATGTTAAAAGTTGGAAGAATAAAGAATTAATTTAGTAAAAGTTAAATTAAGATTAAATTAACTTAAATTAAAAAAAAAGTTAATTTTGAAAAAAATTATTTTTGAGATTAGAATGTCCTAATTTTTCTTAAAATGAGATTACTTTAAATAATACTTATAAATATAGATTATTAGGTAAATTTAATATAAAGATTATGCGTTTAGGTAAATTTAATATAAAGATTATGCGTTTCGCGGATTTTTCTTCCATGGCCAGATCTATTCTTGGAATGCCAACGTTTTGTAAACCTTGAAGTTCACTTCATCAGGGGCAGTCTGATACTCAGGTAAATTTAATTTTATATTCACATGTAAGTTACTTATATATAATAAGAGTCACACCATATAATATTTTATTAAAATCTTGCGAGAGAGAAAGATATATGTTTGCATTCTTTCTCTTTCTTTAATCTGTATTTAATTTTCTTTAGCTTCTGAAACGACTGCTCATGTATGATTACATCGACGAGATATTTGTTACAAAAAATATACGTAAAAATTTAGAAAATGGATGGATATGCATATTGTTCTACAACAATTCTTCATCTAAGGCTCATTTCATTATGTTGCTAAAATATAATGTTTATGATACCTAAAATTAGTGTGATTTAAATATAAGCGGGAATTGACAAAATCTAGTGAGTCAATAAAAACTGGCTACCATATAACTCTTCTTATAGATCTCTCATTATAAAATCATTGAACTTTTTCTAAATTAATTCTTTAATGTTTGACTTTAAAAGAAAAAAAATATTAGCATTAAGAGAGATAGAAAAATTTTTAATAAAAAAAATTAATAAATTAAGTTTAGAAGCAACTAAATTAAGTTAAAAATTAATGCATTTAAAATTAACTAAGTTAAGTTAAAAGTTATTAACTTTTTAACCTTTTTTTTTAACTTTTAACGTTTGAACTACTAGTTACTACCCAACTCTGGATAGATTATATCCAACTCGTCTTCAGGTAACTGGAATCAAGCATCGCAGAAATAGATGTTCATTTCGATTATCTTTTTTATTATTCTACAATAACATTTATACTTTAGCAACGATTTTTACTATAACATAGCAGCATGGGTTATTTCATATTATACATTTCATATTATCAAAACCTGATATTTTATGTTACGATTTTCATGCCTTATGGTTTTACATTAAATTTAACTTCTATAATTAAATAGTTCAACATATCCCGTATTTTTCTATTAATACGACCTTACTCTATCACTACATGAAAAATTTATTGCCAAATATTTATTTATTAAATAATAAACAAGGTTTAAAGGTTTATCTTAATGAAACTTGAAGACATCCAAATTTTAAAATCTTGTTTTACAATGACTACAGGCATAATCTAATAATGAATTTTTTATTAAATAGTTTTGCAAGAGCAGTAAATTCATGATGAAACAAATAGATAGCGTTTATTAGTTTAGCAGAAACGCCGCTATCTCATTAGGCGCCTATCTCATAATAGGGAATTTTCCTCTATTTATATTATATATATA
>NW_017259315.1:641664-644570 GCF_001594045.1 Atta colombica | reverse complement strand
TATATATATATATATATATATATATTTATTTATTTCTGCAAGAAACACAGATTTACGCACAAATTGATGTCGCAAAATCTACGTCGTTCTATCAGCAATATTTAATTAGACTTCCGTCAGTTTTCTTCTTGCCGATGGGAACGACAGCCAACTCACGAGGGTCAATTTTGTAACGCGGCCAAGGGCTGAAAAATATGTGCGAGGATTGGGGTTGACAAGGGTGCGGCCCATGGACCAGGAGTAGAAGACGAAGCTCCTCGGCCGGATAGAGCGGAACGACGGAGGAATGGGCTCGCGAAGTTAGTGCCGGCATTAAAACCACGGGAATGGACTTAACGACTCGTGGTGTGTCGGTGGCTGCGACCATTCCGTCCTCGTTTCAACCACTCCGTCGTCAGAGAAGAAGGCCGAAGGGGCGCCATCTACCCTTTACTTTTTATTTTGCCCATATTTTAACGTACCGCCTTCGCCATCTCTGTGGAAGCCTTCTGTGCGTCGTCAATGGAAAAGAAGAGTCGTGATAAGCGACGGAAGGAAGAAGGAAGAATCCTTCCTTTCAAAATTACTCTCCTTCGAGTGATCCTTCGCGAAAATTAACTTCGTCGACTGCGCGCCCCATTGCCCGAGATCCTCCTTGAAATATCGCGTTCAACGTTTATTGTCCCGTGGATGACTGCACGAAGAAAAGTATCTGTAACTATAATTGCATGGTGAAATAATTATGGTTTGGAGTTATTATTAACATTTATAGCAGCAATAACTATAAAAATAGAGCTTTTAATCATTTATTATTTTACTATGCAATTATGGAGTGAAAAGAAAGTTTGGTTATAAAATTTTGTGTATTTATCAAATTATTATTACTTAGGTAGCAAATTGATGCTATTTGTCGTTGTTTTGGATAGTAATATACGTTAAAAAAATAAATTCTGGTATATCAGTTACTTTAAATCTTATTAAATACCAAAAAGATTGCACTAAAAGTTCTTCACTGATTAGTGAACTAAAGACTACTATTAACGACCTGGGGGAATTTATCAGTGGAAAGATGCGCAGCCATTGATGCATTTCTGAAGCGATTAGGAGCTTGGCTACAACATTTTGTGTTTATAAATTTATTATTAATTTATTTACAAATATATATAAATATTTTAAAAAAACTCTGTAGAGTGTATAATTACATTTTGTTATACATCAAAAGTACAGCTGCGTTCAGAATTTTCACTCAGGTACACTCATTTTATTCTTGTTTAATATTTGATGAACGACAAGAATAAAATGGTATCTAAGAGCTTCCAGAAATTTCTGAACACAACTATATATTTTATGTTTAATAAAATATAACCATACACAACAGAGTTTATTTTTTTTGTAAATACGATTTTTTTATAAGCTATTAATGCTTTTATAAATACAACATTTTTGTCAACCTATAATCACAAAATATTAAATATTTTTCAGTAAAATGATGATTTGCAGCGATCATAATTTGTGACATCTCTCATTATAGATCACATTGTTTGCGGGAGTGGACTTCTCGATTAAAAATTGTGAGAATATTATACGGTTTCTCATTAATCTGAATATTTTTCAATTATAATCAATTACGATCTCGTTGGTAGCTACTACAATTTTACCTGTGGTTCTGTCGTCCGAGCATTACTTTGTTTCCATTTGAAGTGTGATTATCGTGGGACAGAGTAGAGAAAATCACGGATGAAGGACTGCGGTGCAAAATGCAAAATATAGTTCGTTATTCCTAGTATTTTCCGTTATTACTGCGGGCTGCCGCCGTCATTTATTTATTTAACACGCGTCACACATGAACACGCGCATAATATGTTAATTAGTATTACAAACAGCATGAATTATGCTTGAATAATCACGAGAAATAGCGTTTGCACATGCTCTGTATTATCCGGAGTCGAACTCTTCGGTAATAATAAATTAGTTCTCTTAAACGCGTGTCAATAACCCTATCTCCAAGCTTTTTCTCTATATATACTTCCGTCGCTTTTTTCCTCCGCTTTTTTAATCCCTCGACCTATCTCCAACCATTATTGGGCGTTGGCGAATGAAGAAAAAAAAAGTATGCGACAGCAGAGGATGGCTGATAGTGGCGACGCGAGTCTTTTTTCCTTTAAGATAATAGTGATACGAACTGTTCCTTGCGGCGAAGGTGGTCGCACCAAGTCCCTTTTTATCCAGACTGTCATTACTGAAGGAACGGCAAAGGCAAATACGATGATCATTAGGAGTTAATTAATTTTTTCCTTGTCTTCCCCATCTTCAGATCTCTTCCTCGATTCCTTTTTCCCTGATAGGCGCGATATCGGTGCTACATAAAAATTATCTCCTGACTTTACCTCCCAGATGTCGGAGATAGAAAGGTCATCTTCTTGTTTCATGATAACGCGATCGGATAAAAAAGCTGTTGATTGGATTACTGTAATTGCTTTTTATTGAATGATGATTATTATCAATCGTATCATTTATGGTCGGAAATTTGGTATCTTTTTTGTCAGATAGAAATAAGTTTGATGGAATAATCATTTATGATTGCGCGATTCTTGATAAAATATTTTTATATAATTATGTACAAAATATGTCCATATATTTTCTTGTTCTGGTATAATCTCTATTCAAGAAAAATAATATAAAGAAAAGAAATAGAAAATAATTAAATAGATAATTTTTAAGAATTAATTGTTTCTTTTAAATAAAATTAGTAATTATTTATTACAGGGGATCCAGCCCCGATGACCTTGACTTTGACATATGTTGTCAAAGTTATGATCCTGATTAATTTTGCCTTAATAACTGGATGGCGATCTCTTAGTTTTTGAAATATTTATAGTTAAACTATAATTTTAGTATCATGCGTCTATATGACTTGCATCTATATG
>NW_017259315.1:641339-641564 GCF_001594045.1 Atta colombica | reverse complement strand
TTGGTTAAGATTGCGCTAAAGTTGGAAAGTCACTTTGAAAGTGCACTTGCATCATTACGCGTTTATTTTCTGAAAAAAAATAATTTGCAACGAGTAACGAGTGACATTATCTCAGTTTAAAAAGTAACGAGTTACAAATGCCGAGTTCATTTTTTTAATAATGAGTGACTTTTCCAATTAGTTATGAGTAACGATCGAGTAATTTTTCAATCCTGATGTTATACA
>NW_017259315.1:638190-641239 GCF_001594045.1 Atta colombica | reverse complement strand
ATATATATATATATATATAAAAAGATTGCGCAACGACAATGATATCAAATTGTCATTAGTGATAGAATCAGGATATTGTATTGTCGGCGATCGGATAAAATATCATATTCGTGAAATATCCGCCGATTTTTGCTATTTACTCGATCATAAAAATTAGCAATTATTAAATCTAAAAAGAAGATATTTAATTTGCGATACGAAGAAGCGTGTGCATGCAGATATGACAGCCCTTTCGAGCTACGAAGACACAGGATCCAGATCGCACCTGCATGATCTCTGTGACAGACGGCAGGATTGTCAAATTGTGCTACTTTTCGCAATTTGGATTACTCAAGAAGTACGTTTGCAATGAAAAATGGCTTCTATGCGACTAGTCATAAATTGGTTACCGTTGCTCAATTTGTGACCAGTCTCATAGAAGCCATTTTTCATTGCTTTGTTTGTTGAGTAATACAAATTGTGGAAAGTAATCCAATTAGATGATCAAAAAAGATCACATCAATGTACAGATCACGGAAATATGGTTTGAATCCTGCGTCCTCCTGGCTAGGGAAATCGAGATCTGCATGCGTGACTTCCTCGTAAATTAATTCACTTCCCTCTAGATGTAATAATTGTTGGAGTTAGTAAGTAACGAGAATCAACGATTAATTCAAGCGGAAATTTATATACATATTTTAATTTACGAGTATGTACATATCTTCGTGATTGAGTTAGATTTATCTTTAGATTATAACTCTTCGAATTTAGTTCTCTCAAAAAGAAAAATGATATTAAAAATTGATAATGCTTATCAAGATTCAGAAATTATCGTTATCTAATTTTTCTTCAACTTCTTAATAATTTAACGATATGAAATAGTGATATAAGTATGTGAAAAAATTTATCGCCCAATAATTGGACTGACAAGAATTTTCTTAAAATCTATTCAAGGTTCTCAGGCATGTGACTAATGTTGTCAACGTTTCCGCCATGCAAAGTGTCAAAGCAGTGTAGAATCTGTGAGGAGTTTTCCTTTTTTTTGTGAGATGTCACATTTTGTCTCGCGCGGTGTAGTTAAATGGCATTTGCTGAACGAGAAGAGCTAACCGAAGCAATGTGAATGCGTGACAGTTAAGAGAACGAGGAGATCTCTTATGGCGAGAAAGAATACTCTGCTTTCTTTACATGAGTCTCGGTTCTCTTTAGCGCGTATCAATTTCATTCGATTCCCATGTTTTCTTAGCCATTGCTGTTCCATTGTTTCATTCCGACGAGACTATATGGCGACAAATATTAATATCGACACTTGATACATAGCGCGGCGATTTCGGACATCGGCTACGTGCCTCACATGTATTGAGTGATCCTTTAATATTCCACCGACGTTGCCACCATCGTATGCGAATTCGACTGGCGTTCGGCCGAAATTTCGTTGAAAAGTGTCCGCGATAAACGCCGAACGGCGTTTCGGTTTTGATCGTGCACTGCCGAAATGCTCAACGTTTTCCTAACATTTATTTTTTAGATATATCTCTTTTTTTTTGTTTGAACATATCTAAATAAATGTAAGTTAAATTTAAAGAAAACAAAGAAAGAATTATTTTATAGAAGTATCTAGAAATTTTTAACTACATACAGATTTGAAAATACCATAATTTAGACCATCAAAATAATTATATAGGACGCTCAAATTAATAATTAATTGTTAGAATTTAAAAAATTAAAAATTTTTTTTAGCATCATTATCAATGTTTATAAGTATTTTATATAATTATATTCCAATCTATATCTAGCTAAGTTTTTAGATATTTTAGCAAACTCTTTTTTTTCGTGAATGTTAAATTATATATAAATGTTATAATTACATAATTCATATAAGAGTTTGAAAAGATAAATAATTGATAAGTTATATTGAATATTGATTAGTTTTTGAAAGTTTTTAATTATAAAAAAAATTATTTAATAGTCAGAGAAAAAAATGTGTTAATTTTCTGAATTTCTAAAAATATTCTTTTGACTTTTGCTTGTCTTTATCAAGAACAAAGATTATGTATCAAATTTTTAAATAAAGTTGGAAGACTCCCATAAGTTTGACCGACATTTCAACACGGAAAAGGTAGTCTTAATAAAAGGATAAAGGCTGGAGCGGGGGAGAAGACGCGAAATGAAATTCAGGACGCCGTGGACGTTCCGGAATATAAATATACTCGACGCGAGCTCCTGGATAATACATATATTATGACAGGTCCCGGCGCGCGTCCCTGGTATAAATCAAGATCCCGTTACTCTCGTGAGAGAAAAGCCGGACGAATAGTGGCGGGGAAGAGAGAAGAATTCTCTGCCGCCAGGCGAAAACGCTATCCCTCTTGGAGCCCGCGGGGTAGATAATGACATCTCGACGAAAAGCACACGCGTACGAATTGTCAGCCGAAGAATGAACTTTCCAAGTGCTGGAAAATCAAAGCGATTGTCCATGGCTTCGATCTTCTCAAGCGGCCGTTTCAGAATGAAAATTTAACGAACACATCAATTGTATCTTTAGTTAGTATATTGTTTAACAGAAAATGATTTTTTTCGGACACTGAAACAAGACTAGTCATTTTATAGTTATATTTTTTGGATGCTCATATATACACACACACGAATTTATTTTTCAAATTACAACACCACGTCACAATTTTTAGAGCAAAAAGGGCTATTTTTACATATTTTATCATATTATAATTATATGTGACGTACTGAAGAAGTTTTATTGCAATCAAAATTAAATATGTTGTTAGGACTTTCAACTCTTAAAAAGATTTTTTAGTATCGGTTATGATTAAAAAGATCATGGTTAAATATGCGGTCTATTAAGAAAAATCTGTGAATTAAACGATTTATCAAATAGCTTTCAATTATATTTATTTGAACTTATTTTTTAGATCGCTGAATATAAATCTAATATCAAAATTGACAAATTCAAAACAGATTTAACACAACGGGTATCAAAACTTGAAAAATATTCAAGTTGTTGCAAAAATTTATGTATAGAAATCTTTCATGATTTTGAAAATGTCAATTTTCG
>NW_017259315.1:629888-638090 GCF_001594045.1 Atta colombica | reverse complement strand
TATATCTTATAGTTATTATTATGACTATAAGATTCAAACAATATCAGTTATATAAAATTATATATAAAATATATATCATTTTTTTCCTTATTTGTGTATCGAGCTTGATTAACAATCATTAAAAAAAAAGATTTATTATTTATTATTATTTAAACGATTTAAAATTATACTTTGTTATAAATTCTCAACTTAATGTTACTTTACAGCCATAATATAAGCGGATATCTAGGAAACAGATATATCTTATTAATAAAACGATACAACTCTAAGTCACATCTATCACGTCTAGCGGTTCAATTATTATCGCGGTTATCTTTCGGAGCGTAACTTATCGCTCAGTCGGCTGGTAGTTAGCACGTTATCCTTCAGAGTAGATATGTCTTAAGGCCGCATCGTGGAGAATACAGACTGCACGTACGGCAATAAAGATCATCTTCGCCAGGTGAGATTGTTCGATGGCTTTATTAAAAAAGAAAGAAGGAAAAGAAATAATTGTTGGATTGCCTGGAGATGAGCAAATTGGACCGACGTTGTGTCTCAGGCGGCGCGGCTGCTCTTCGCGATTTTTGCATCGGACAGCCCGGGGCGTCAGTCCCACGGGCTGCGTTTGCTCCTCGAGGCCAGCGGCGTGATTCCTTCCGCTTTATCTTCCCATTTCTTCGTACCGTCGCCTACCGGCGAGCATCTTTCTTTAAAGAGTTAAAAAGGAGGAATTACGCAGGTTCTCGAGAGAGCAGCTCTTGCTTTTTTCGTAGCGAAGCGGTTAAACGTCACGTCTGGAATGCGAAATGTACCTTGGGAATGTTTCTTCGTCACAGATGTTGGTCGCGATAGTTTAGCAAATAGAGGTTCAAGTACTTAAGATCTAACGCAGTCTCGATTTAGATCTCGTATGTCATAACATTTTCTGTTCTCTATTTTTTAGATTCATGTGTGTCTATTATTCATGACAGGGAAATATTAAAAGTCATGAATTTCATATATCTCCAAATATATACGTTCAAATCTTATATTGCATTCTGCTTTATCATAAATCTTACATGTAAATTTTTTGCGTTTGTCACATATAGTGCAATTCTCACATATAATTATTATACATGTATATACATATAATTATTTAAAAGAAAGAGAGAGAGGCAAATGTTTAATAATATATCATTTTCTTACTTCAAAAGTAACACAGCTAAAAAAATGAGACTTTCGAGTTATATGAATGAGTTTGTTACATATCATCATAATTAGTTAATGTTATCCTATCATTAATAAAAAGATAATTATATTTCACAGAAATGTATATTTCGTCATCACAATTAAATTTTTTCATAATTAATAAATATCGAAAAACGTCATAAGTAACATTTGGTTTACAATACTCGACATTTTTCTCTCACAATCAGTGTATTAGAAATATTATTTACATAAAAAATGTTATTTTATACACGGAAAAAAGGATTTTGCAAGAATCCAAAAATTTAGTTATAGATACAGATCTGAAAATCATTATGATGGATCATCACAATAATCATGTAAGATTCAAGTATAATGATAATGCTGCAAGTTTTGACAGTCTATGAGTACTTAGCTGGAGCATCTAATACAATTATTTTGATATGATTCAATATACTAATTATTTTCAGATCTCTAACTAGCAAAATTTTTAGATATTTCAACAAAAGAGTGAACACATAACATTTATAATGTTTCACAAATTAAAGAACTTATTATCCTTTGTGCAACTTTTTGTCCTTTTCTTCTATTTTTGTATTTTTATTGTAATATTCGTTTTCAAAATTATATTCTTCTTATTTCTAAAATCAATAGCAAGATGAGTACAAATACTTTGTTCTTGATGTTGAAGCAACTCGCACGAGAGATAATAGATGCTAATCAATAGGGACTGAGAACTAATTAAACAATCGACCGCATCCGGCACTCGTATCGGCGCGTTAAGCAAACGGCGCGGCGATTCGTTCGCCGCGAAGCCAACTTTACGGCGAAGTTTCGAGTATGACGCTCTCTCTCGCCCCGGATAGAACTTGTCGATTAAAATTCCCAGTAGTCGCCGAGGAGTTAATCGAATATTCAGGAGCGCGTCACGAAGAGCGTTTCCGTCGAACCTCGACGGGAAAACTTTGGGTTCCAGAGGGGAAACTTTCGCCACCACGTCGTCATCGAAAAGTGCGTGTTCGAGAACGATGAAAAAGCGACATAACGCTATGGTAGATGGCAAATTCTTCTCCGATCTCTCAATAGAAAAATTTCATTCTCCTTGTTTCATTCACTTATTATTGCTCGTCCCTACGATTAAGACGGCTGAAATTATTCATAAAGAAATGTTCGCGGCATGAATGTCAATGGCAATCGCGAAAATTGGCTTTGATGATCCTTTGACGTTTAGCTTCATGCGCCGCGGAACTTCTCGAAGAACGCGACTTCTCAATAGCTCGTTAAACCTCCTGGTTTAACCATCGTTCCGATTCGCTAACCGTTATTCTGCCTCCACGATAGCTGTAACGCGATTATCAATTCTCGCGAGTTACAAACGATCGGTTACGACTTCGTCCAAGTTGTCCGTTGGACAATTAATAACGTTAATCGGCTTTGATAACTCCTTTGATAAAGCGCCGCGAAGTTCTTTATGCCATTCTCACAATTTGCTATTCTTCTACACTGTCTGTTACTTCATTTATCAAACACGCCATTGTTCATTATAACGATGTAAGACGAGCAGATCCCACATTAACGATGCTTGTATTATTCCTTACAAAAATCGTCATATTAATTGCATGGTCTAGTCTCGGATCGAAGAATATGCGCAAAATTCTATTTATCGCTTGTTTATCGGAAGTTAACATAATATGATCATGGTACAAAAAACTTAAGTAATAAGAGTCATGGCACACAAAAAAAATTTAAGTGAAACGTAACTGATTAATCATAATAGAGATTATAAAGCCATAACGAACAGTAGCAAATTCAACATGTTGATTTTTTTATTGCTTACGTTTTGCTGCTTAAGTTTTTTTATACGTCATAGTCATAAAACGTAAGTAGAATAGATTAATATAAGCGACTTGGTCAATCATAGTGTTGGTTTCTTTATTGCTTATGAGTTTTCTACAATAAAGCTATTAGCTGAGCTTTAAGTATTAAAATGTAAAAAATTGATCAATCATAAGCAATTATTCTTGTCACATTGGACTATGATTGATCAATTTTTTACGATTTAAAATATAAAATTTAAGTAATGATTTATTGTAGGAAGCATTACATCATACAATTAAGTTTTTTTTGTGTGTGTCATGGCCCTTACACGGCTTACACTGTCTAATAAATAGCGAAAGCCACTGCGTACGTGGTAAGGCGTGTGTAGACAATGCGAATCTCATTAGATAATAATCAACTCGTATATAGAGGGAAGCAAAAGCAACTAGCTACGTCGATATGGTCACTTGGGCATTATCGTTCTTTGTGCAAATAAATTTTATGAACTATGTTTTGAACTCTCTTTTGCGATCAAACATTCATAATGCTACAGAAGCTACAGTCTTTGTTCGTGTAACTTTTGTGACGTCCAAGATAGAAGGCATTATTTCACGTAGGAGACTGGAGCTGGTTGTGGTATGGAGTTAATTGTCAAAAAGTTAACTCAATCAGAATATGGAAAACATTCTCTTTTTATTGTATTGGATTGTCCGGAAAGTTTATGCCGATGTTGAAGGAAAATTGAAACGCAGAAAATTTAAATTTTAGTATACATTTATTAAATTATATAAGTTAGTCGGCACGAACTTTCTGGACAACTCAATAGATTACTGATATAATTAAATTGTGATGTAAAATAATTTGCGTCAAAAATGTTATTGTGTATATTACAACTTTTTAAAAAATAAAGTGAGTAAATAAATTTTTTTATCTCTTTTTTTATTTTTTTATTACTTTGGCATTACTATCGTGAATTCTCTGTAATTATAGAAAATGATATGTTTTAAATAATTATTTTTATTATAATTACTTAATTATTATTGTAACAAAGTTTATAATTACAATTTTTTTTATTAAAAACGATCATAAATCGACAAAACTGAACCAAGATTGAGTGATAATTTTAATCTCTTTAGATATGTTTTTAGAGAATATGTTTACGAATATAATATTTCATATAAATATATATAATTTTTCGTACAGAACTATATATACTATAGTACGAAAACAAATTACTTATGTATTTTATGATTAAAATAACTATTTTAATCATAACTTATATCAATACTTTAATTTCCGGATTTAATTCTCGGCCGAGATAATATTTTTCATAATAAAATTATTAACAATTTTTTAGATGATCATTAACATCAAATATGAGATTTTCACAAGTATTTTCTTTAGAAGTTTCTTTAGAAGCCGAAAGGTTACGGGTTATCATTAGAACTGTATCACACAGTGCACTAAATTTTTTTATTACATATTAAAAAACTTATATGTATATTTTTAACATATTTAAATGTTATCAAAATGTAATTATATTATTTGAACATTTTGTTAAATTGATAAATTTAACATTTTTTAACATTAAATAAATGAAAGATAACATAAAAATAATGTAATTTTAAAACAAAGATTCTAAAATAAATCAAAGAAGATAAATGTTCGTATTAATTTAATAATAATATATTAAAAATGTTATAATTAACATTTTACTAAAGAAATATATCTCCACAATTTGTTTTCGAATTATGTCAAAGTGGTATATTATTTTTACATAATATCTGTTTTATTTTCTAATACATATTCATCTTGTGTTATTAACACTAAAAATGGATCTTTTGAGACACGTGAAATATGTTGACAAAAAATTTTTGGTAACTATTTTGGAAGTAGTCTTTAGATAAACGGAATCAATTATTTTTGATTATTGCTCCTAAAGAAAAGAGGAAGTAATGATAAAAAGCCAATGGGAGTACTCAGATAATTTAATCGACTCAATCCAAGAAATTTTTATGGGCAGTTTCGCGCTTTACGATGCACCTAATAGCACGTGCGGAGTTTATCGTGATTCCGAGTTAGTCTCTTGTCACAATATAAAAAATAATGGACTCGTTCCAACTTTGGCTCGCGAATGTCGCTCTAAGCGGCGTCGTTATTCTTTCCTCGTGGGAAGAATAAGACGCGCAATTTTTCTCTCGACGTATTATCGCAATCCTGTCGTGGTTTTATCATCGCAATGTCGCGATTTGAGAGAATCCACTTTTTTGTGGAATAACGAAGGTATGAGACATGAATTGTTAACAAAATTCATCACGCGTCACAGTCGGCGCGCATTGTTATTTAGGCGATAGTCAATCTCACGCACGCGGACAGGGAATAAATAACATTCCGTGTGAAATTACGGCGCTTCGGAACGATCCAAATGCTTGCGGGAAGCAGCTTTAATGGACAGTTTTGAGTTTAACGACATCCGCGAACTCGCGGCCAAGCGGCTAACCCACACCGTTCGTATCTACTTACGAACAGAATGCCGCTAGACGCGCGGGGGCTTTGTAGCTTCCCACGTTTCACCCTCGTCTCAACCCCATTATGGTAATAACGCAACGAATCCGGGAGTTGAGCGACGCGCGACTACACGTCCGGGAAATAATCCGGCGATACAAGCTAGGATAAAGACTTTCCGTAGAGATATTCTGTTTCGGTTTTCTCGCCGTGTAAACCATCGCACTTTTTACGAATAATAACGACGAGCATATTGGGAAACGCGGGAATGTTTGGCGAACGCATCGCGTGTCAAGCGATCGATTTGGCCCGCATTCATAGTTTTTATTGTTCTATGATGGGGTTCGTGATTGAAAAATTGAACGAACACGATAGAGATATGTTTTTTTAACGTTTTCATTTCATACATATGTCTAAAATACAAAGAAAGGAAACGCAGACGAAATGGAAATGAAATTTATACGCGAGCGAATGGGATTCGAATTTATTGCGCAATGATATAAATTTCAACTCATATAGAAATCTATTTCAATAATAGTAAAAAACGTTATATCAATAATAGTAAAAATTATTAAGAAAAATACAATTAAAAATATCAAAATGTATTAAACGAAAGTTTACTCATACATCAATAATTATGAAAAATAAGAATGTTTTGTATTCACTGTACTCTTCAGTAACATAAATAACTAAATAATTGAAAGGAGTACATAAATCATAAATTAAGTAACATAAAAAAGGAATGTATAAATAATAAATATTATTTATATAAAATTAAAGAATGAAAATTTAAAATTATATTAAACGTAAAAAATTATTCATATAAAATAAGTCGATAAGAAATCATATCAAAAGCTGGACACATATATAAATAATTGAATAAAAAATACTGCAGAAAAATCAATATGAAAGATAAACAAAGTGACATAAGATCGTAATGTGAATACATATTGTAACTACCTAACGAAAAAAGTCTTATCTGAACTATATTTTAGTTTAAATAACATTTTAATGTGAATTTATATACATATCCAGTTCTATATACTGCGTGCCAAAGTTATTTGTCATTTTCAGTCTTAGAATCCTAAATCGAATAAATTCTAAATCAAACTAGGACAGTAATATCACAAATTAAATTGACAAGAAATTTAATGATATTGTTGATTTCAACATCTTAAAAAGTACCTAAATAATTTATTAGAAAAATATCTTGCGTATAACTTTATTACAATTTTATTAGAAAAAAATCTTGTGTAAATAATTTATTACAATAAATAAAAGATAAACATTTTCTTGTAAATAATAACAATATGAATTGTGGAAAATAGAATGTAATCCATTTTCATAGAAGTCTGCACAACTAATTCATTCTCTGGTACTCTTAACACTATTGCAGATTACTCAATTAAATCCCTTAACACTTGGATCAAATCGCTATATTTTTGTCAGTACACAAATCTCTAACTTTAACTCGATTCTTCTGTGATACCAATACAATTTTCATACTATCTACATATATTTCTAAAAGAATCGGTTTTGTACCTAGTTGGCCATCACTCGAATAATCGAACGAGTTCGTTTCGTGATGGTTTTTTTGTTTTGTTTCAACAATTTGATTGGGGATAGAGGAAATTTAGCGTGATTGAAATTCATTCAAACCACTTAAGTGAACAATAGCATGAGTACCTTTGTACTCGCCGGCGCTTGTCGAATAAATGGAACATATATTCCATGCAGTTTAACAATGGAATTTATGTTATCATGTGTTCCGAAATTAATTCGCCGGGAAATTTTATAAATATCAAGTGTCTTGACAAAATGATGACAGTGACTGAACTGCTCTTGAAAATCAATCATTCAAATTAATTTAGAAGCTAAATATACGTACTATAATTTTATAATAAGGCTGTCGAATGTGCCAGGACACAAATCTCTAATTATTAATTCCATCTAATCTAGTTAAGTTAGGCCATCACTTGACTAATCGTACAAGTATATTATTGTACTAATCGTACAAGACTGATGGTTTTTTGTTTTGTTTAGTTAATACAGGAAAGCGTTTATTATCATTTTTAACAAAATATAGTGATAGCTATATAATATATAGAAAGAACCGGAAATATCTGAAAATTTAGCTAAATACAATTCTAAATACAATTCTTTTTGCATCATCAAAATAATTATGTGAACGATTTTGTTGAAATATTTAAAAATTTGACTAGATATAAATAAGAAGATAATTTTCTTGAATATTAAAATCATTTAAGAAGCTCAAGTATGATAAGTTGTAAAATGTTGTAAAAAGTTTCGATATTCTAACAACCAGTTTGAGTGTTTTGCGTAATTATTTTGATCTTTCTAAATTCTTTGAAATAAGATTTTACTCTTTTGAAGTGAGATGCTTTTTAAAGAAGCTTTTTAAAAAAATGATCTAACAAAATTATTTTCAGATTTGTATCTAGCTAAATTTTTAGATACCTCAGCAAAACTATTCTTGCGTTAGATAAATATAACTGTTGCTACATTTTTTTAGAAATAGTCAAACACATTCCTATAAACTAATAATCAACTATATAAATGAACAATTAACTAAACGAAACAAAAAACCCATCATGGAACGGAGTCGTTTGGTTATTCAAGTGATGACTAACTAGGTACAAAACGACTTTTTCGAATATAAAAATATATATAATATATATATATACATATATA
>NW_017259315.1:622764-629745 GCF_001594045.1 Atta colombica | reverse complement strand
TATATAATATATAATATATATATACATATATATAATAAAATATAAAAGTAATGGAAATCAGAAGAATTGAGTTAAGTTAGAAATTCCTGGCATATTCAATAATGTTATTATGAAATTATTATAATATTTGTTATTATAGTATTTTTGTGTGCTTGTAGTTCTTAACTAATTGACATAAATCCTTCAGCAGCATTATAATGGAGATTCTTCTACATTGTTTTGTGTGTTTTAACTTCTACATTCTTTCCGCAAAGAATCCGTAACAATCGATATATATGACATCTCGATACAGAATTTATTGATGCGTGGTCTTTATGAGAAAGGAGATACGAACTTATCTTAACGATTTGCTCGTGCATTTCTTCCTTTCGACAAAGTACTTTGGTTTTGTAAGAATATATCTTCGAAGTAGTTCATCCAAATGTAATAATTCGCAACGGAACGATAATAATCTGTTTTTAAAGTTGAAACACAAAGAATAAAAGGAAGATGCGCATAATTCTTAAATCAGACATAATGTCTAATGACTTCCAATTACGTAATTTTGAAAAATTCAAATTTATAAATTGTGATATCACATCAATACATACAGTTAAAAATTTAATCTACGTTATACGTATTTCAAATAGTTCACTCCAATTTTTGTGTCAATTTAACACAAAATAAATATTAGATGAACGTTAGAAAGTAATACAAATATTATGTGAAGAGTTAACTAAAAAAATGTAACACTTTGACGCAATTTAATTATGGAGTATTTCTTCAATAAAATATTAATATTTATAATCCAATTAACACATTTTATTTCAGAGAGAGGAAGTTGTATTATTTTTGTGTTATTTCATTTATATTTAATATTACTTAATTATAAATGCATTATTTTAATATCAACAAAAATGTTGAATATCAATTAAATATAAAATATATTTAAATAACATAATTCATTCAACATATTATGTTAAATTAAAATTAAAACAAAAATTCTTGAGTTATTAGAAGTGTCAACACAAAAATTTTGAAAAAAGTCGATTTTGAATACAAAATTTTTTTTATATAATATGTAAGTAATCACAAAGATTTAAATTATAATATTTACGTAGAAACAAAAGAGGATTGTTATAAAACTTTTTACAGCATCATCATGCATGAGTAATCTACATAATTATTTTATTTATTTAGATCCAACAAAATTATTTTTAGATCTATAGTTAGTTCAATTTTTAGATATTTCAGTAAAATATTAAATCAAAGCAATAAATCATTCTTTCCATGTAGATAGTCGAGCATAAGAAAAACATAAGATATCACGTCATTGGTGATTAGATCTTTCAAGACAAGATATAAAATAGTAATTTTTCTTTTTCATCTCGATCTATCGTTGTTGATGCTAATTGTCCATTCGCCTCCTCGTTCATTTGTGCTCCAGCGAGCGTTAAATCTAGCGGTTTACAGGCAGAGTCGGAGCTCGGCCGCGCGGAAGGAATCCGTTCGCGGACTGTCACGGCCAAGCGCTGGCAATAATCCCGGCGGATTTCAAGTGTAATGATGAAGTTTCGTTCATGGATCCGCAGGGAAACTTGGTTGCGCACTGGTCGGCAAAAGTTTCGCGCGTTTTAAGTTCGTCCAACCGCTTGGACGTGCGCGGTCGGCCGAGAGGAAAAGGATGCACCACGGCCGAGCGGGCCGTGTTGAGCGCAACGCCTGGAAATTAAAGTAAAACAGAAACAGAGAAACGGGGGTGAATTGTTTACAACGATGAGACACTCGTACCGAGCTCTCTGCCTCGCTCGAAGTAAATCATGACGGGATAAATACAGGACAAGTACAATTAAATAAAGTTATGTACTATAGGGCCTGACGCTATTTAATTTTCTCTGCTGCGTTTTAACTCGTTGAATATTAGTGAATTCAAGGGACTGGTACACTAAACAAAAAAGTTCATTATTTTTGCAAATCCAGTAGCGTTTTTAAATTTATGGAGTTTTGTATTGAACTTTGGAATGAGTTGCCCTCATACTGATTTGTGATTCAATTGCCAATTAAATTTGTACATCGTGGACGTAAAAAACATTTTGTTTTTTTGTTAAAACCAATTTCTGTTAAAAGTCTTGCGTTAAATTTATAACATATTATAAATATTTATATTTAAGTGTAATTTATCATAATGTGATTGTTATTTTGAGTTAAATCGATATTCAAAAATTTTTTTTAAATAATATAGTTTATGTAATCAATCAAGATAAAAGAATGTATTTTAAAACATAAATTCTAAAATAAATGAATCAAATTATTCATTTAACATATTAATTTTCAGTTAATTTCAGTTAATTTTACAATATAAAATTAACTGAAATGAACTGAAAATTAATTTTACAATGCTTTTACAAATTATATGTTATTGCATTTTTGTATTAATTTTTTATGTAATATTTGTGTTACAATTCCTATTCATATCACGTTAAATAAATGAAAATTTGAGTAAACTATTTGGAATACATAAAATGTATTCCAAATAGTTTATGATAGTTTATGATAGTTTGTATGAATACATTAAATTTAAATAAATTAGTCACAGTAGTAGTGTAACTTATTATAATGTAGTAAACAAAAAATGTCATAAAGCTCGATAATATTTTATGATGTATCAAAAGTTAAATTTGTTTTCACAAAGCACCTTTAATACACCTTAAGTTAAATGTAGATCATATATGACGTCTTTTATTCATCATCTTACAAGCTATACATTATGAATAATGTAAAAACTAACTTATTTTTTCGAAACTCAATTTTTTATATAATTAATGCGGGATTTTTTCGAACTGTGTAAAAATTCAAAATACGATAACAATATGGAATGGAATATTCAAATTTTCGATTTAAGAAAAAATCAAATTATTCAACTCTCAAATAACCAATAGTAAGAAAATACCGATGATTTTAGAATACTCCAAGCTATCACATATCTAATGTGATATCGAAATCTTTTTTTGAGAAAATGACATTCGATCAAAAAAGATACGACATGAATGGACTACCATCCTATTCGGGAACTTTTTCAAAGAGTTGTCAGGTTAATCCAACGAATAGTCTCGATAAAATAAATGGCGGATGTGCCTTGGAGGTGTTCTAGAGCACGCGCGACAATGGTCGAAGACATGATGTAATTTCAGGTTTCAGGGTTACTGGTCGGGCGTGCGTTCGTTAAAACAAGTTCGGCCGTAATTCTCCGTCGTAAAAGGGAAACCCGTTGGACAAGTTTGATAACGAGATCCCGCGGAATCACAGCGACGAAAGATTTACGAGACAGCGTGTGTTCGACTACGTCGGACTACGGAGAAATCTGACGGTAAATTCAGGCGTCGTGCGGGGACATCACGTAGAAGCGCTTAAAGGACCAACGACGCCTCTTCAGTTTGAACGCGATTTGATTATTTCGGTGTTGATGTATCGAATCTTCGACTCATTCATGATGAGGATGAGATTCGGTGATTAAAGAGAAAATCGGTTCGATCGGTTCTCACCGATAAGATTTTGCAATCCGATAGGATTTTGCAATAATAATAATGGGACATCAGTGCGCGGGGCGTTCAATTTGTATGCAGGAAATATATAAAAATAGAACAAAAGTAATGTAAAGCGTATATAAAATTAAATTTATGCTGCTACAGCATGCTAACTTAGTAAACATTGAAAATCGGTTTTAAATTCAGCTTCCCAATCATATTTTTATTGTTTCAATTGCATGCATAATTACTATACCCTGAAAATTGTTAAGCTTTACAAATTCGCTTTTTTTCACATAAAACGCATACATAGAAAAATTTGTTTGTTAATAGAGAGACAAAAGATTTCTTAGTATCCTTAAAATTCCTTTGTAGCAAAATTAAAAATAATACGTTATTAGAATAATATTATTTTTAATTTTGCTACAAAGGAATTTTAAAGATACTAAAAAATCTTTTGTTTATATAAAAAATTTAATTTCCATCAAAATTTTGTTTTACAAACTGATTTCTTTCTAACAGAGATCAAGAGTGCGTTTCAATAAACTTACAAGATGATTTAGCATTGAAGTTAA
Organism: Atta colombica; assembly: GCF_001594045.1. Lineage (NCBI taxonomy): Eukaryota > Metazoa > Arthropoda > Insecta > Hymenoptera > Formicidae > Atta > Atta colombica. Next base: position 625,667 of record NW_017259315.1, on the reverse strand, counting down.
ACCGGGACAGCATTTTGTGGATCTTCAAACATCTGGGATTAAATTTTATAACAACTAACAGTTGTTATACAGATAAAGAAATCTCACGAAAATTCTGATATTTATGAAACTTTATACGTGATTACATAAATAGATGAATAATTAGAAAATATGAGTTTGTGCGGAAAACAATTTTAAGGAATGAGATCTTACAACGGTTTTCAGCTTATTTTATTATATCTGAAAAAAATTTCAAAAAAAGATAAAAATAGCTCTACTTATAAGAGATGATTCACTTTAATTTTTCCGCATCAACTAATGTTTCCTACTTACATAACTTATATATAAAGTTATATTAAGATCAAAATTTGACATTTTACCATATGACATTCCCTTGTAAAAGAAAAGTGTTATATGTGGTATTTATAATTATAATTATTTCGTAAAATAATTAGTTATGATAGTTAGGAGCTTTATTTCTATAGTTACCACTCTAATGTTAATAATTATAGTTGTACCAAAAAATATATAATTGGAACCAAAAAATAATTCAATTATAGTTAAATTCAATTATAGTTAAATTGCAATCATTTTTTCTTTCAGTGGATATTTTTCGAAATGAAAACGGGATCGCGCGGGATTTTAGGAGCACGCGAACGTGGCATATGATGAGCGATTGCAGGGTAAACAGCGCACACGTGAACGAAATAAAAACATTACTTGACGGATCGAACGAGTACCGGATCGAGTACCCGGCCGAGCGGGATATTAACTCTCGCGGACGCGCCGCGTGCGCGGCGGATTAATAATTGCCTGTGCTCGGGGAAACAGGTGGCCATTGTGTTTAAAAGTTTAAAAAAACAGGTTCGTCAGGTTCTTTTTTTCCTACAGGCGCGAAAATATACGGAAAAACGTGCGGTGCACACTCACACACATTCGCGTACACACATACATACACGCATGGTAGCCACGATCCGGTTGTACGTTGACACGATGTGTAATTTCATTATCTTCTTCCGCCTTGAATCTCTCACGCGGCACGGAAATTTCGAATAGGTTTTCACTCCTTTTCGCAGCAAATTCCACGTCGGCCGGCATGCTGGAAAGAGGAATTTAATGAATTTTTGGGAGAGAGCAGGAGAGTATTACCAGAGAGAGCGATACCATGGGAATTGGCATTTTACGTCCTCTCTCTTATCTTCGCGGCGACAATTGTCCATTTTCGCACTTCAGTTCTCAAATTATTGAGCTAATAGTGATACAGATGTCTAGCGTTCGTTTGCAGATCAAATTAGGCTTTTTAAATCCACATTTTTTTATAGTGTGTCGAAAAACTCAACTGAGAGAGAGAGAGAGAGAGAGAGAGAGAGAGAGAGAGAGCAAATTTGAGACGAGATGCAATTTCAATAAATGTATAAAAATTGAAAATTAGTCTAAAATATTTAACATTGATAATCATCTATTGAGGGAATATTTAAATGAATATCTTTTTAAATAAAATTTAAATAACTTTTTTACTTACTTTCTATTATAGTAGGGTCTATAAAAGCGGGTCTTAATTATAAACCATCGTTTTGAAAATGATGTAAACCTATCATTGTATTCGATTAATCTTTATATTTCATGTATATTATACCCTATTTTTATCACTGTTTGAAATTTAGATTCTTTGATATACAACGCTATCATACCGATTGACTTGAAATAAAATCACATTTTGTCAACGGTAAGCTCGATTTTGTTTTTGCTATTTAAATTGGCAATCAAAAATCTAACAGTGAGGTAACAATTGAATGGAAACAGATTTGTTGTTTTCATTACATCATGGTCGCACGACGAGATTTTGTACATTTACAAAATAACGGCGTACAAATTGTTGCGAATACGAGAATTTAATAATGTGCGTATGAGAAATAGATGCATGGGACCGTTTAAAAACAACAGTGCGTTGCTCTCGCTTCGCGATCGTAGAAATATTTTGTAACCTGACGGAAAAAAGCTTGTCACTTTTCCTCCCGTCGAGAATAAAGAATGCGGGTGTGCAATAAGGAACGTTCGATCATATGTGATTGGCCGTAATTTCTCGTAACGAAGAAGGAAGATTCTTCACTTTATTTTTTTTATTGGAATTCTCGCGTATCCGTCCATTTAAACTACTTTTCATACTTCTACATGACGCAGAATATTAATCTTTTCACATTTTTGTTATAGAGCTTTTTGTTATAGCAAAAGCATATTAAAAAAATGATAAACAATTATGTTAAACAATCATTCATAAATAATCAAAACTACAGGCGTCAAATAAATAATCAGATCGACAGGCGTCAAAATCACATAGCAACAAAATCGGATTCGTCGGGAATCGCGAGCAACAAAATTAGAGAATCGTAATCAGTTGAGATATTTTGAGAATTAACAATTTATAAGTAGTGTGCTGATTCGGGATGGCTAGGGATGATTTTCGAGGTTGGAGATGGAATTAATTAGTAACAAATTAGTACAAAAAGAATATGCCGTATTTTTTAATTTTTTTTTTAATTTTTTTGAATAGTTATGCTAACTATTCTTATGCTCTTAGCACAGTCATTGTTTCTTCGGAATTGACTGGAGCAACAAAATCGGATAAAATAGAGCAACAAATTAGCAACAAAAAAGCACTAAATTTTTGTGCAACTTTTATTCGATTGTGCTGAAATGGCTGTCAGCTTAATAGACGTCATTAATGAATATGTGTAATATATATCTCCAAAACGCATTTCTTATTGTTCGCATAATATTGTTCATGCTTGTCATTCAATAATTACCATATAAACTATTGCTAGCGATAGATATAAACAACTGCGTAAGAAATGCGTTTTAGGGATGTTATATGTACATATTCATTAATGAGTTTTAGGGATGATTTTATATATATATATATATAA
>NW_017259315.1:621945-622720 GCF_001594045.1 Atta colombica | reverse complement strand
GTATTATTATATATATATAAATTTATATTGTAAGAAATCGATTGGAATAACGTTTTTATTCGAACATTGAAAATAACCCAATAAGGCTCGAAACGTATGTTATATTTAATTATTATTTATGCTCACAGAAATATATACATTTAGAATAAACATTCAGTTTGGCTCGTAACTCCTTCCAATTCAATTTATTGTTTTAGTTAAATTAAATTTTAGTTAAATTAAGATATTGAACAGTGGCGACTTAGGAAAGATTAAAGATAACTTAAACTGAATGTAATATTAAAATTTAACAGTGTATGCACAGTAAATTCCACAATTCAGAATTAAGTTTATCCTAATCTATCACAACTTATCCATTTTAAGACAACGGATGTATGTTATATATACATTTATCAGTAAATTTTTATTAAATTAAATCATATATGCATTTAGATATATGTATGTTATATTAATAAAATTATTACATATCCGTTGTCTCAATAAAAACATTAATTCATCACTCACCAATCGATGCGCAACAGTGGAGTTAAATCTGCAACGTCGCTACGATGATTCTGTGACAAATAAATTCAAATTCAAATTAAAACAGAGTAAAGAAATAATCATTTAATTTAAAATAATAATTGCTATACAAACGCATACAGTTTGCTAAAAAATAATCATGCAATTTTAGAAATATAATTTAAGCATCGACTTTTTTGTACTCATTATTTAATTAGATATAAAACAATTATATATTCTCTAAAATAATTATATATTTTTTCTAAAATAATTA
>NW_017259315.1:616835-621623 GCF_001594045.1 Atta colombica | reverse complement strand
CTTTAGAATATATAATTATTTTATAGAATATAAAATTATTTAAATCATCTATTATTTAACAATGATTTAAAAATAATCATTTTTAAATCAAATTAAATGATTTAAAAACAAGCAAAAAAAGGTTAATTTCACAAGTAAAAAATAATATTTACCGCAAAGTTGCTCCACCGGTGTCTGATGTCTCTTCCAGACCTCCTCCTCCTCTCAGAATATGATTACAACATCTCGCACAGGACACTTGCGTAAAACACTCGCGAATAATAAAATATAATCGCGCGCGGATTATAACTTGAGTCCGATAACTTGAACGGCACTCCCGAAACACGCGACGCGATGAACCGACTGCGGTTCGTTCATTTTTAAATCGGCGGCAAGGGTACGTTAGCTTCCCCGGATTTTTACAAGAGAATGATTTTACTCAATATCTCAAAAATTTATCTAGATATTATATTCAGGTATATTATATTCAGATATATATCTAAAAATTTTTGATGAAATACTTGAGAAAAAAGTGTTCTTTTCATGTAAATATCCTCTGGGTACCGAGCCTTCCCACCGTCAAGGTCGTACCCGTGAAAGGGAAGATAATCTGAAAAATGTATATATGAATAATATATAGCCATTATCTATATTACTATGCAATCGGGTAACTTTTAGAAACGAATATTACGTCTGCAATTCGTTATCATTGCAAAATAAAGTCAGATAAAAAGATTGAATCTTTTACTTAGACATAAATGATTAGAGTTTAGAATGAAATAGGCTAGAGATTAATAAACAGGAAAAGTGTTTCTTTTATTACCGATAAATAGTTATGATTAATTTAAACGGATCTCCGTATAAGATCGACAGGTGTTTAAAAAAAATTTATTAATTATTAAACCATATTCATTGTAAAAACAGGAATTGCAATTTTTTTGCAAGAGAGTATTCATAGTAATATTGCTTTTTTTGTGACTCGTGTGTAATACCGTTCGTATAGACAAGTAGCCGTGTCGCGTGCCGTTCTTCTTCACATTTCTTTTGAAAAGTATAATCGCGAAAAATGCTAGATATAATTCGAAAGTTTTATTTCATGAATATTCACATAATAAAATTGCTAGTATAATTAATTATTCATAAAGCTTCGTATTATATTTAGCATTTTTTGCGATTACGTTTCAAAAGGGAATGTAAAGAAGAACGGCACGTAACACGGCTACCTGCCTGTACGAGCTTCGGTAAGACAATGACTACGATAACTACGCGTCAACATGACACGCCATTCCGTAGCATCCCCACTTCAAGGTCGCGCGCCGCTCGCCTAACTGTCGAAATATTACGCGTATTACAAAATTAGTAAAATAATCTACTCGTTTTATATTCTTCGATGAATATTACACGATGCTTTATTATATGATTTACGTTCTATTTTTTGAATTCGTTACGCATACAACTCATTTATAATTCATAGAATTTATATTCAAGACGTCTTAAGTACAATTTTAAGAAGCCACGAATCAGAGGGCTGTATTAATATCTTAAGACATTACTTAAGACAACCTCGAAATAAGAACGGACTATGAATCTCCGCTCTCAGATATCTCTAACTTATACGTCTTTGTAACTGTTTAATAGGAATTCTATTTATTATATTTAATAATAAATGTCCAAAATGTTTTATAATTTTAAAAATGTTTGCATTTATATAATGAATGTATAACTTATTATTCATCTTTATTTGAATGCAAATCATCAAAGAGAGTAATAAAGATTGAGATATAACTCTTAGTACACACCTTTTGTTTTGAGTAACATTACTATTTGGGCATCCTTACGTAATTAATCGTCAATTCGCGTTCGTGAATATTTAATTTTTGTAGATTAATGTGCGACACCCGGAGCGATCGTATCACACGTCCGTCCCCCTCCGTGCTCGCCGAACGAATGCCGAAGTGATGACGTAGCCAACCACCGGGCCGTTCTCCCCTCTCTTTCGCCACGCGACCCGTCCCCTTGCTTTTCACCGGGCGCCGTTTAGATTATTGCGTATGAAAAATATTAACGGTTTATTCAATTATACGCATTTTGATAAACGGGTATTGTCGCACATTTCACGCTTTGCTTTGTGGCACTTCTAGCCCTTGTTAAATCATATAATATTTGCTCGGTTCTTGTAAACGTAATCAGTATTTGTGTTTGCGTGCGTGGAGCATTTTTGATACTCCAACATTATGTCTCAATTTTTATTATTCTTTTAAGTTTATTAATAATTCATTAATAATTATTCAATAGCTGTCATAAATAAATTTTTTAGCTGAAAAAATTAAATAATGATTGACAAGATATTTAATACTTTTAGCCAAAGCTGCATTCAGCGCAAATTGTTCTGCAATATTAATAAAATTTGCGTGCATCTTTGTGTATATAAAGGATGTATAGAATCAACCTTTGAAGAATCAACCTTATCAACCTTTAATTATTAATGAATCACTTAAAAGAATAATAAAAATTGAGACATAATGTTGGAGTGTCAAAAATGCTCCACGCACGCAAACACAAATACTGATTACATTTACAAGAACCGAGCAAATATTATATGATTTAACAAGGGCTAGAAGTGCCACAAAGCAAAGCGTGAAATGTGCGACAATACCCGTTTATCAAAATGCGTATAATTGAATAAACCGTTAATATTTTTCATACGCAATAATCTAAACGGCGCCCGGTGAAAAGCAAGGGGACGGGTCGCGTGACGAAAGAGAGGGGAGAACGGCCCGGTGGTTGGCTACGTCATCACTTCGGCATTCGTTCGGCGAGCGCGGAGGGGGACGGACGTGTGATACGATCGCTCCGGGTGTCGCACATTAATCTACAAAAATTAAATATTCACGAACGCGAATTGACGATTAATTACGTAAGGATGCTCAAATAGTAATGTTGCTCAAAACAAAAGGTGTGTACTAAGAGTTATATCTCAATCTTTATTACTCTCTTTGATGATTTGCATTCAAATAAAGATGAATAATAAGTTATACATTCATTATATAAATGCAAACATTTTTAAAATTATAAAACATTTTGGACATTTATTATTAAATATAATAAATAGAATTCCTATTAAACAGTTACAAAGACGTATAAGTTAGAGATATCTGAGAGCGGAGATTCATAGTCCGTTCTTATTTCGAGGTTGTCTTAAGTAATGTCTTAAGATATTAATACAGCCCTCTGATTCGTGGCTTCTTAAAATTGTACTTAAGACGTCTTGAATATAAATTCTATGAATACCGGTTTAAGATATAGATGAGTTGTATGCGTAACGAATTCAAAAAATAGAACGTAAATCATATAATAAAGCATCGTGTAATATTCATCGAAGAATATTAAAAACTAGTAGATTATTTTACTAATTTTGTAATACGCATAATATTTCGGCAGTTAGACGAGCGGCGCGCGACCTTGAAGTGGGGATGGCACGGGGTGGCACGGAGCGGCGCGTCATGTTTACGCGTAGTTATCGTACAGTCATTGTCTTACCGAAGCTCATACAGGCAGGTAGCCGTGTTACGTGTCGTTCTTCTTTACATACCCTTTTGAAACGTAATCGCAAAAAATGCTAAATATAATACGAAGCTTTACGAATAATTAATTATACTAGCAATTTTATTATGTGAATATTCATGAAATAAAACTTTCGAATTATATCTAGCATTTTTCGCGATTATACTTTTCAAAAGAAATGTGAAGAAGAACGGCACGCGACACGGCTACTTGTCTATACGAACGGTATTACACACGAGTCACAAAAAAAGCAATATTACTATGAATACTCTCTTGCAAAAAAATTGTAATTCCTGTTTTTACAATGAATATGGTTTAATAATTAATAAATTTTTTTAAGCACCTGTCGATCTTATACGGAGATCCGTTTAAATTAATCATAACTATTTATCGGTAATAAAAGAAACACTTTTCCTGTTTATTAATCTCTAGCCTATTTCATTCTAAACTCTAATCATTTATGTCTAAGTAAAAGATTCAGTCTTTTTATCTGACTTTATTTTGCAATGATAATGAATTGCAGACGTAATATTCGTTTCTAAAAGTTACCCGATTGCATAGTAATATAGATAATGGCTATATATTATTCATATATACATTTTTCAGATTATCTTCCCTTTCACGGGTACGACCTTGACGGTGGGAAGGCTCGGTACCCAGAGGATATTTACATGAAAAGAACACTTTTTTCTCAAGTATTTCATCAAAAATTTTTAGATATATATCTGAATATAATATACCTGAATATAATATCTAGATAAATTTTTGAGATATTGAGTAAAATCATTCTCTTGTAAAAATCCGGGGAAGCTAACGTACCCTTGCCGCCGATTTAAAAATGAACGAACCGCAGTCGGTTCATCGCGTCGCGTGTTTCGGGAGTGCCGTTCAAGTTATCGGACTCAAGTTATAATCCGCGCGCGATTATATTTTATTATTCGCGAGTGTTTTACGCAAGTGTCCTGTGCGAGGTGTTGTAATCATATTCTGAGAGGAGGAGGAGGTCTGGAAGAGACATCAGACACCGGTGGAGCAACTTTGCGGTAAATATTATTTTTTACTTGTGTGAAATTAACCTTTTTTTGCTTGTTTTTAAATCATTTAATTTGATTTAAAAATGATTATTTTTAAATCATTGTTAAATAAAATGATTTAAATAATTTTATATTCTATAAAATTATATATTCTCTAAAGTAATTATATATATTCTCTAAAACAATTATGTATTTTTTTAAAGATCTTAGT
>NW_017259315.1:607715-616735 GCF_001594045.1 Atta colombica | reverse complement strand
AAAATTTTAAAATAATTTAAATAATACTTTAAAATTGTAAACAAATTTATTTTTGCTAAGATCTTCTTTAGAGAATATATTCTTTAGAGAATATATAAGTAATTATTTAAAAAAAAATATATAATTATTTTAGAGAATATATAATTGTTTTATATCTAATTAAATAATGAGTACAAAAAAGTCGATGCTTAAATTATATTTCCAAAATTGCATGATTATTTTTTAGCAAACTGTATGCGTTTGTATAGCAATTATTTTTTTAAAATTAAATGATTATTTCTTTACTCTGTTTTAATTTGAACTTTAATTTATTTGTCACAGAATCATCGTAGCGACGTTGCAGATTTAACTCCACTGTTGCGCATCGATTGGTGAGTGATGAATTAATGTTTTTATTGAGGCAACGGATATGTAATAATTTTATTAATATAACATACATATATCTAAATGCATATATGAATTAATTTAATAAAAATTTACTGATAAATGTATATATAACATACATCCGTTGTCTTAAAATGGATAAGTTGTGATAGATTAGGATAAACTTAATTCTGAATTGTGGAATTTATTGTGCATACACTGTTAAATTTTAATATCACCCTCAGTTTAAATTCTTCTCTACTCTAATCTTTAATCCTTCCTAAGTCGCCACTGTTCAATATCTCGTTAATTTAACTAAAACAATAAATTGAATTGGAAGGAGTTACTAAGCTGGATGTTTATTCTAAATGTATATATTTCTGTAAGCATAAATAATAATTAAATATGACATATGTTTCGACTCCTATTGGATTATTTTCAATGTTCGAATAAAAACGTTATTTTAATCGATTTCTTATAATATAAATTTATATATAATCATCCCTAAAACGCATTAATGAATATGTACATATAATAGTCCCTAAAACGCATTTCTTATGCAGTTGTTTATGTCTATCGCTAGTAATAGTTTATATGATAATTATTGTGAGCGACAAACATGAAAAACTATGCGTAAGAAATCCATTTTGGAGACTATATTACACATATTCATTAATAACATCTGTTAAGCTGACACAGCTACTTCAGCATAATCGAATAAAAGTTGCACAGAAATTTAATGCTTTTTTGTTGCTAATTTGTTGCTCTATTTTGCCCGATTTTGTTGCTCTAATCAATTCCGAAGAAACAATGGCTGTGCTGGCATAAGAATAAAGTTAGCACAACCACTCAAAAAAATAAAAAAAAATATAAAAAATATGGCATATTTTTTTTGTGCTAATTTGTTGCTAATTAGTTGCTCACTTCCCGATATTGTTGCTCCAACCCCAATCCTCGCAAACCACCCTGAGTCAGCACACTGCCTATAAATTGTTAATTCTTAAAATATTTCGAGTGTTTACGGTTCTCTGATTTTGTTGCTCGCGATTCCCGATGAATCCGATTTTGTTGCTATGTGATTTTGATGCCTGTCGGTGCAGTTCTGTTTTCTGATTATTTATAGATAATTGTTTAATAATACCATTTTTTCGATATGTTTTTGCTCTATAACAAAGAGCAACAAAATCTGAGAACAGTAATGGCACAGATCTAATTTGGTTGGCTTTCAAAATGATCATGTAGGATTGGTTGTGAAATAAAAATTTTTTACAGCATTATTCGTCATGTTTGATATTCCTACGTAATTATTTTAATGGTCTTCGAATTTATTTTCTTGTATTTTGATGTATTTACTTAAATTTGTAAATACTTCAACAAAATTGTTCCTTCCATTATATATTTTTCTAAATACAAGCAGTTTTGCAAATTATTCCATTTTCTCGTATCATGTACATATAATTCAATTAATGGATTCTTATTATAGAAATATCATTTTCTTATTTATAATTGTCTAGATGTGCCCGTAATTGCGTTTAATGAGCAACTTTAGAGTAAATCGACGTGAAACTCATATTAAACTAAGTATTGGGGATTAAGAGTTGCGAATTGGCGATTAGTACTAATTACAAAAAAAGGGATTAAGATTAACATTATTATGATTATTTGATAGATCAATTTTAATAAATTTATAATTCGCAATCCTCAATTTCCCATTCGTAGTGTGATATAAGTTTTATCATGATGGCCTGATAACAGATTTAAATCTTCTAAAGATTTAAATAGAAGACTATAAGTAAGGTCTTTTTACGGGTGCAATTTTAATGCAGCAAATATTTCGAAGTATTCTTCGATTGGTCAATTCGTAAAATTCTTTCTTTTGATTAGTCAATGAAACATTTGCAACAACGTTAAGTGAATCGTCTGTATGATATTGCTAGCAAATTATGGAATCGAGATTTGCATCTATCAATTCTATACTGAACATTTGCATTTTATTTGAATGTTCTAAATAGTACTGTAATAATAAATATTACTTTAACGTACATTTCAATAATGTTATAATAATTAACTGTAAGTATTCATCATTTTTTTTGCAATCGGAAGGTACGATTTTGCTGAAGTATCTAAAAATTTCGCTAGATTTAAAAATAATTTTGTTGAACACTATCAAAATAATTATGCAAGATGTTCAAGCTGGTTAGAGTAGCAATTTTTAATAGCCTTCTTATGCTTAGGTTTTTTATTATTTTGATCATTTAACAAAATTTTATTCAAGTCTATATTTATTTAGCTATCTAACACTATATCTAACTAAATTTTTAGATATTTTAGCAAAGTTATTTCATCCATGCAGAATGCTGTACAGAACTTTGTTGATGTAAGATCGCGAAAAATTAATTACATCGCTGACGGTGCTTTACGTCGTCACAGACTATGACTTCCACGCTTTATCGCAGTTTCCCATTCACACGTACACGGGGATGAACTCGCTTTGCGCGCCACTGTGCCGACGAGTTACGTTCGGTCGTTACGTAAAGTTCCTATGTTGACATATTTATGGCATGACCAAATGCGATTTAACGCATACGAAGTGTGCAACCATGACGCAGCTCGTAACGGCACAATAGAAATTTTTATTAACAACCATGTTGACGATATTTAATTCAACACTCGTTCCACTCTGTCCGCTTTTGTGGCTTTGTAGGTAAAAATAGTGAGAGAGAGAGAGAAGGGGGAGGGGGAGAGAGGGGAGGGAAGGAGAGAGAGAGGGGGGGAGAGAGAGGGAGAGAGAGAGGGAGAGAGAAATAAAGATTCATTCTGTTTTTCTTCTCTTTCATTTTTAATCGCCACTTTGTAATCGGAACTGATCTTTTTTTTGTTTTTATTTGGATAGAAGTTAAAATTATGTTTTGAGAAAAACAAAGAAATAATATCTTTCCAAATAATATATTCGAATATTCGTTATTACAGCATACTTTTTAGGACATTGAAATAAAATATTCAGTACTGAATTGTCAGGTGCAGATAATTCATTAACAATTTTCTCTATATCAGTTTCAATATGTTTCTTTCGAAATCTTAAAAGTCTCCATATCATAATTCACATAATTTAAACAAGACGCCGTCTGCGGATGAACAAAATTAACTCGTTCGTCGACTCGTTCGTCGACGGTTATAAATATAAAACTTACCGATCCATGGTCGTTAAGAGCGATATGTTCCATTCATTCCCGCATCTTGCGTGAATAAGAAGAAGAACAGATCGATAAGAGTTTGCGCGAGAGGGACCTTTTACTGCTTTGACACGTAAATAATGACGCTGCGGAGCGAATCCACCACGTTCACTGGGATTCCATCATTTATCACGTGGCGCTTTTCAAAAACTCTCAAAAGTGTTAAGAGATGGGAAGGAGAAAGAGGAGAAGGAAGAGGATGCACCTGTAATCGAATCTCTTTAACGGAGAACCCAGGTGGCCATTCTCGAGTATCGGCTTAAATTGTATCGCGATCGTAGGAAACAGCGAGAGGAGGAGAGTTTATTATTAGTTGTTGGAAACCCTAAGAAATGACTGTTTTACGATATTATGAAGAAGTCTTTTTTAACAAAGTCAAAATGAAGCTCATAAGAGAGTAATAAGAGAATCGTTTAATTGTTATAAGAATTCTCCTCAAAAGTCTTTAATCAATTTGGCAACAATATAACGGTTCAGTGCATATAAATGATGTACACGATATCCTAAATTTTAATGTATAATAGGAGAAATATAATAAGAGATCAATAAAAATTAACATAAAAAAAATGTTAGAGATATGTTTGATTTTATTTCGTTTTGGAGAAAATCGCAAAAGACAAAACAGCGTGAAATATTACAGCAACATTGCAGCAATATTTTAATTTAAAAGATTGCATAATTCATAAAACATTGCAATATTGTAGCAATATTCCTGTACCTGTTAAAATAAAATATTGTTGCAGTATTCTGCGATATTGCTGCAATATTATATAATACTTCAATAATTAATTCATTTTTATTAATTATTAAAATATTATTATTGCTTAGCATCACATTTCAAAATACATACGATAAAGTTATGATCAAAAACAGCTCGTAATGGATTATCATGATCAGTTTATATATTTGTGTACTTTTGTATAAGTTATAATATTATCTAAAAGTTAAGTAGCGCACGTCTGTATTGTCTAAGAGTAAAATGAATAAGTATAAAAACAACGTTTTGTATTTTTTTGCGATTCTTTTTCAAAATGTAACAAAAACGAACATTTTTAAAGAATTTTTTTTCTCGGTTCATCGATTCCTTTCACATTCCCTAAGTTTAAATTGAACAGGCTGTGAGAAATTCATAAATTAAAATTCTTCAAATTTAAAATAGTATCAGAGTTTGTAGATAATCTTGTATTTTTTCAATTTTTGCAGTAAGTTTTGTGAAAACAAGATAATATAATAAACAGACAAAAAATATGATTAACGACTGGTATTTAAAGTTCTCGGAATTACGGAGAGCGTTGATTAATTGGAGTTCATTATGCAATACAATGATTACGAGAAGATGGAGAATTCTTTCGAGGTGCTCGATTTCTCGCATAATTTCGCGAATTTGTTAAACTTGCATCAGACCATATGTGATTCGTGATTCGTGATAATTTGAAAATTGAAATTAGTTATTTATATGAGATATTCAAATAGTATAAATGGACATATTCGTTAAATACGTATTTGTCATACATATTAATTCGCTAATGATGCAGCTTTTTTGACTTGATGCAATTTTTTGACAAAATTAAAAGCAGGAATTATCACAAATCGCGTAAGTTTTATAGTGATCTTTCTAATCGATCTTTCTAATTGATTTCGTAGTAGACAGTAACTTTTTTCCTTCCTCCCTTCTGTGGCTCGCGAAACTTTTAAGGTTCTGAGATAGGATTACGACTTAAACGGATCATCCGGAGACGAAAAAAGAAACAAATTAGTGTCCATATTAATAAGTGTTTTATAAAAAATGATCAAAACAAAAACAATCTAAAAAATATAAAACAAAAAATGATAAGCAATCAAGAAAGAAAACTTCAATAAATAAAAAATATATATGTACATATATATAATATATTTATCATTGCTCCATATATTATCTATCCATTTCTAAAAAGATTCTTTCTATATAAACATTGCTTACAGAACTGACAAATTGTCCAAATTTATTTTTATTTTCTTAATTAAAAAACATAGACATTTTGTTCTGTATTATTCTATCATGTTATTTTATTGAGAGATCTTCAATTATCTATTTATAATAAAAATAATGATCAAATTAGAAATTCGGACATAAGCCTTCAAAATCCAAAGAAATGGCATAATCTTTCAAACATAAACTCACGCGAATTCTGTGATGGAGTGGAAGGAGTCGACAGAAAGGAACGACGCGTGTTTCTTTTAAGTAATTCCTCAGTTAGACAAAATTATGAATCTCGTCGCGTCAGCCGAGTTGGGGTTTTAGGGTGAGATTGATCAACTTTCGCATCCTTGATTCTTTGGGCGACTTTATTATACGATTGAAGAAAAGGTGCAGAGAAGACACGCGGAACGCGCGAGGCCAATTGGACGAGAAAAGTTTTGAAAGTCGTCTTTTCTGCTTTCCACTCATAGTTCCTTCGGTTCTTCTTTCTGATCGTTCTTCTACCCAATGACTTGATTCTTCCTTTACTTGTTGGCGCGAAACTTTCCACTCTTTGAGATTGAAAGGATCGTCAGTGGCTCGCGAAAGTAGGAGTTGTCGATTGAGTATGCAACTGCAGGCCATCGGGACGCGATTGTTCGTGGGTCGTTTACGCGCGATTCCTAGAATTCTCCCGAATTTCATCTCTTTTTCTCCCTCTCTCTCTCTCTCTCTTTCTCTTTCTCTCCCTACCCCCGTTTTCTATGGCAAGACACCCGCCAGGTAAGTGCAGTGTACAAGCGGGATAAAATGGAGCACAACAAAAATCGATTCCATGTAATTGCGATAGCAGATAAATAAAAAAAGGATTGCGGATCGAGAAAAGCTGCGTTGTGTCACGCTATTTCTGCAATTCTAGCTTGCGTGCCCGCTACAATTCCTCTCGGATGTATTGTCGCATTTAAAATAATTTCGCGGTGAGTTGCGTCAATCGGGGAGAAAATGCTCGGTCACGTGAATCGTACTTCAAAAGAATTACACATTTATTAAACATCGGAGTCATCGTGGTTGTGATGCGTTTTTTCGATAGTTGAGATTGCTTTTTTCATTTTCACGAAATTCGCTCGAGTGAAGTTTTTTCAGGAAACATTTACACTCGGTACATTTAGGTTGTGCAAGATCATTGCATATCTACTAAAAATAAAGTAAAATAATGCGCATGTTTTTTGACTCTTACATTTTTTTCGGTACGAGTCGATGTGATCGGTGTCCGACTTTGTCAGTGTCAATTATTCTTTTTTAATTGAAATTTCCCTCGTTCATGATAATTACATGAAAGCGAGAGAGTGAAGAGCATATTGTAACACTTTTCACTTTCTTTCGTCTCTCTCTCTCTCTCTCTCTCTCTCTCTCTCTCTCTCAAAATCAATTTTGCTTTTTATAATTGTAGCAATTGTACTATTCTTTTTTTTATAATATTTGTATGTTTTTAGGAGTTGTAATTCCTAAAAGAGTCTAATGAATCACGATTTTGATTCTATTTCTCTCTTTCTCTTTATTTTTGTTTTCTACATCTTATGGTAAGTTGTAGCTAAATGCATTGTTCTTTTTCTTAATAGCGGGAATTAAGTACGCACATTTATTTTAAATATCTAGGTGTCAAAAATATCATATCTCTTTTTGCGACAGTGTTCGAAATTTGTTTCGTTTTTGCATGCGAGATCTGTCGATACTATCAATAGCCTTAACTTAGAGGATATTTTATGACTCTGGTTAGAAGAATAGAGAAAAGGACAAAGGTGTCTTTATCGGGATATCATCCTGGAGGAGTCTTGGCGTCGTCACGACCCTCGATTTAGCGACGATCCCAGTGAGTTCCGTCACGACGCCACTCGTCGCTCGACTCGCCTACAAATGAGCTCGCAAAGCGCCAGCAGCTTTAAGGTTAATAACCTCATCTTCGAGCGTTGAGCGAAATTAAATTGGAGCTTTTCTTGCAGGTAAGCTGCGACACGTGCGACACGGCCGACGGGAGCCGGTGGGCGAGAGAACCAGCACTGGAGAACAGTCCCACGTAAGCGTCCTTCGTCAAGCTTCGATCGAAAAGCCGGTTTCTATTCTCGATTCCTTCTTCCCTTTACTTTTCCTCATTCTCGCGAAACTTGGACGATACGACCGCGCACTCGTAGCACTTGTAAGCTACTCCTACAGATGTAATCCGAATTTGCGGCGGATGTGGTTAAATAGAATTTCTCTTCAAGAACTTGAACCATCGTAACTAAGTCGTAATGTCATTTGTAACAATTATCATTCGTTATTATTTCCATCGTCTTGTATTGAAAAAAGATCTGTGATCATACATTAAAAAAAAATTTCTTGTTGAAAATGAATGAATCAGAATTTTTTGATTAAATTTGTTAGAATTCTAATTAAGATAACCGGAATTCTGGTTAATACAATATTTTTAATAAAATCTACTAGCATTTGTATTTTTAGAATAATTATATCAATCAGAATTCTATATTTTTATTTCAACCAGAAAATTCTGTTTCGTCCATTTTTCACCGGAATTACTATTTAATCCAGACCTTTTTTCTCAGTGCACGGATTTGTAATGAACGATTAAAGGAAATATTCTAGTAGTATGTTCCATCTTCGTATACCTTTAAATTTATAATGTCAAATTATATTCAATTTGAGTTATTTTTTTATCATTTTTGAAGGTCATCACTCCTATTCAATATGTAATCGTTAATTAAATTAAAACAATGGAGTTAAACAATTTAAGTCAAGAAAATGGATTAAATTTGATTCAAATTTAGTTATTTACTAATCCGCTATTAAATAAATCAAATCAATAAATTAAATCCAATAAAGGAAGTTCGGCAAATAAAATAAAAAAAATCTGAAACTTTGCATAAGTTTAGAGTAGATAGACATAATCATGACAAATATTTTATTAGTTGTTATAATTAAATATTAAATTTTTCAAAATATTAAATTTTTAAAAAATGTTAAATATTTTAAAAAATTTAACATTTTTCGAAAGTTTAATTACATAATTATAAGATGCTTTGGAAACCATGAAACTTCTATTAAAATTTTTTTTTCATATTTCTCATTGTTTCTAAAATATTCGCTTAGAAATGTAAAAATTTTATTCGAGAAGGTGCTGCATCTCTAAAATTTAACAGCTAAATTTTTTTTTATAATTAGGTCTGTTCTAAACTTATGCAAAGTTTCAGATATGTTTTATTTTACATTCGTCAAACTTCCTTTGCAAGTAAGAAGATGCGCATTTAAAGATTTATGAAGAATAGTTACCCAAAAAGGAAGAAAATATGTCCAAAAAGAAGAAAAAACATCCATTTTATAACAATTCACATTTTTTCATCATTGGCTCGAATATAAAAACACTCTAAATTTAAACTATTCCTGGTTAAGCCTAAGAATTTGAAGGAAAGGAAGATTGAGAGAGAGAGAGA
>NW_017259315.1:600750-607615 GCF_001594045.1 Atta colombica | reverse complement strand
AGAGAGAGAGAGAGAGAGAGAGAGAGAGAGAGAGAGAGAGAGAGAGAGAGAGAGAGAAAGCAGTCTTACAAAGCTCGGTCCATAATACTAAGCTGGAACAGACAATCTGACACAAGTCACGGAGGAACTCTTTAGATCTAGTGACGTTTAGGAAACTGATACAGCCTTATTTCCACTATTACTACTATCATGAGAGTACGTTCTTGTGTATGAACAGAATTGCAACCACGCTTCTCCGACGGTTACAGATGACACCCGAAATGATACAGAATATTTCTCACAATGACTGATATTGATGTAGTTGATACTAGGGTGGCAGGACCAATCCACGTGACATCAATAACAGACTGCGACAACACGGTGAATGTCGGGAATTTGGAGTGGCTCGTTGTCTAACCGTGTTTATTGCCGGAGTCCTTCGTCCTCTCCATTTTTCAATCGGCTGTCCGGCGTCGGCATCGGCGTCGCTCTGTCCGACCGATTTTTTTTATCGACGGCTGGCGACAGTCCTTTGCGAGCGGAATCCGAGCTATCGACGTCATCCATCCGTTCGGTGGATGCGACGAGGGATTTGTCTCGTAAGTCCCCGTGGGATCCCGGCCCGAGCACTCGTCGTCTATCGGTGGATTCGTGTAACGTGTCATCCCCTAGGTCGGTCCTGGTTACATGACGGGATGTATTATCACGAGAATAAATTTCACGGAATGTTGCAAGCGTTGGATTTTCGCCAAAGTGGTTAGTCTTGATAATTGCAGATTCTTATGAAACATAGATTTAGGGCAAGTTAAGTTTTGAAAAAAATTATATTATAGATATTCTCTGCTTTTTTTCTTTAATATAATACTGAATTTTTGCCTGAATGGAAATATTGTATAACGCAATGTAATTGAATTGTTTCTTATAAAAACCAAATAAGTCATTTTTTTAAATCTGGATTTTAGAACATCAAACTGTTCTATCGTCCCATCATAAATAATTTTGTTCCGGCAAGAATTAAACAGAAAACAGAAAATATTAGAATTTAATATTTGTCAAAGATATTTTTGTGAAAAACAATTTGTAAAATTTTGTAAATAAAAAATAAAAAGCTTATTGCTTTAATATTTAAAAAAATAATATTTTCTGCTTCTTTTTATTTATAAAAAAAGATAAAAGTAAAATGTAAAAATATAATAAAATTTTATTATATGATAAAAAATATAAAATTTTCAGAAAAAATTGAGTCTAGAGGTTTCTTATTTTTTTTTAGTGACAAGTCTAAACTTTGTTCTTACCTACACTGGACTAAATTTTAATAAATCATTTCTTTGAATAATATCAACTAAACATAAAGATATGTTTATTTGATATAAAAACCATTAATTTAATTTAACTATCATTTTTTATTAAGTAAAACAAATTTATTAGGTAAACATTTATTTACCGTACATGTTTAGTTGGTATTATTCAAATAAATATTTATTAATATTAGTAAATTTTTTTTTAGTGTATCATATGCTCAAAAAAAATTACTATGGTTATGCAGTAAATAGATTGAAGATGACAAGTTTCTTTGTTTTCTGAAAATTTAACTTTTTAGAGTTGTTCAAAATTTTTGCGATAAAAATTACAGTTGATAAAATTACTTAATACAAAAGTAAAGAATAATTAATACAAAACTTAATATTAATACAAAAGAAAATGTTTATATATATCAATTGGAGATAAAGACTTATTTCAAGCTGAACTTTCGTAAGCGTATCGTACTAATTTGCTGAGAGCTTCGCAAATATAGCTTTTTAATTTTCAAAACATAACGCGTAATTAAATAAAAATATATAAATATAACGGAACGTAAAAGTATATGTAATTAACAAGAGAAATGCTATCTCTCTTCTTGGATTGTTTATAAAAGAATTCTTGCTTTTCTCTTTCAGAAGCGCATAGCAAACTAAAGTTGCGAGAAGTTATTGACGATGCGCCGATAAGTGAATCTATCAATGTCGCGCGTGAACGGTAATAACTAGTACACCGTTCGATGTGTGTCCGCATATAGGATATATTTGAATCTATAATCACACATTCGTCCCACCTGTCAGCTGGCTCTGGTACGAATGACGTCCGCTGTCGAGTAACGTCTGCCAGCTGTATTGTCAGATTTACAGCATCAGGAAACTGACGCCGCGGAATTAACTAAGCGTATCTACGATGACACGAATATCACTGTCACGTGAAGTGCGGTTACGACACTGTCCTGTTACCTGTGATTATCAAGAAACATGAAAAAGAAGGATAACTCAGCGCAATATGCAAGTAACTTGATACAGGTTGTCCCAAAATTTGCATTTGATGTCATCGCGTCCTCAATAACGTTTTACAGGACTTAATTCTTCCTTTTCTTTTTAGTCTTTCATAGTTCATAGCAAGTAGCTAAATAATTTAATCGGTTTTTAATTAAGAATCTGTTACAGTGAAGTCCACTTAAAGTTCATTAAGAAATCAAAATATTCGATCGTCCTATATTCTCTCGCAGGAATGTGAAAAAAAAGAAATGCAAGAATCATATGACTGTATTAATACATGCGACACTCAGAGCAGACATATCTTCACAAATTAGACCGATCGGCTCATGAATAAATATTTCGACGCGCGTCTCCGGACTTTATAATCACCCTATATTTCTATGCATATCTCCACCACGCTGTTATTATACTTCGATCCTGCTCGTCGTTCAGCCGGATGTTATATCCGATTATTATCTTTACGAGTACGTTACAAAGCAGAGTGTCACGCCTCCGCCTTAAATGCTAATAACAAAAAGTTGAGCCATATGCTAGTAGAGTTTGCTAGGAGATAATGAAACAGATTAATCAGAGAAGAGGAAGGGAGATGATAGAAAAGGAGGAATGAAGAAGGAAGAGGAGAAAGAACAACACGCGCGGTAAATGAAACACTGGTGAAAGTGTTGTGTCAGGAGCGAAATACTTAGGATCAAGGATGGTAAATTATTTGAATGCTGATAAATTTAACGATGAAAGGCTTATCTCTCGCGAAAGTTTGCGCTCTCACGCTCTCACATACGTGCTACCCGAAGTTTACCGGAAATTATTTATCGAGGAGTTTAAGTACAGCACGTGATCCTCATGATGGAAATTCCGTTTTCGTAAATTTCATTAAAGACATTTTCATAAGCTTATTGGAGTAAGAGAAAAATCTCGTTTTGTGATTAGTATACACGAGAAAAATATTCTGATTATATCAACGAGATGTATATAATAGTCATTTTGAGAGCAAACAGAATTTTTGATCGTAATTGGACTCGACATTTTATAACTAAAAGTCTATTTCATAGATTCAACTATAAGGTTTCGGTTAGTATTTTGGATTCATTCTATAAAAGTTTTAGTTATATTCACTAAACGTTCTTTTTACTAAAAGATTATGCTGGTTTAATTAAATTTATTAATATTAATAAAACATTCTAATACACGGAAAATTTTTTCTTAGAGTTTATCCTGAAAATATGATAGTCATGAGACAACATTCTATTTCCAAGAATTTTAATATAAATCTCCCTCATTAATAAAACTACAATAAAGTATAAAATAAGTTTGATTAATTTTACTGAAATGCATAGTAAAAATCTTTAAAATATTGTTATTGTACCACAATCATATTTTCGGAATAAATTTTAAAACAAAATTCTCTCCGTGTATAATTGACAGAAATTATATATATTTAACAGGAAGGAATATTAATCATACTAATATTGGTAATTTCTAAAAAAATTTTGATTCATTCATTTTCGAAAAGACATACTGCTTGAATTTGTCAAATTTCCAATTTTTTTGCAAACGGATTTCTTTTTAATTTTGATATATTTACATCTATATTTATATCTCGTATTAACGAAAAGGAATTACTCGAACTTATCTATAGTAATTTTTAAAAGAATTTTAGATTTGTTAATTTTCTAACAAATATACTGGTCAAATTTTCTAGATTTCCAATTTAAATTTTTCTTGAAGGTAAAGAAAGATATTTCAAAATGTATCTCGTTACATAATGCTTACAAAGAGAAGAAGAATGTAATTTTCTCTGAAATTTAGTATCAAAGTTTCTTAATGATGATAAATATTAAAATTACGAGGCGCATAAAGATATGTGTATTTTTTAAATAAAAATTAGAATTTATAGGCGAAGGAAGAATCGTTGTTAATTGCATTAAGATATGCCGAAGTGGAAAGGATAACTTTTGATCGCCTAATTAAACCCTCTCGATCTCTCAAGATTCCTCTTAAGAGAAGGGAAGTTCCGTCTTGTTCCGATTAACTGCTAGTTAGACTTCACATTATCTTCGCGCAATCGCGCGCAAGGAGGAAGGGCGGAAAAGACCGCACGATGCTTACCATCCACCCTACCGTCAGACTCGTCATTGTACAGGCTGCATTTACATACGCAAATCCGGCCTGAACAGCCATGCAGAGTGGCAGACTCGAGTATTTCGAGTAGGTGCAAATGCAGCACATGCGAGAGTGCAGAAACAGTGGTGGTTACGCGAATAGATTCTGACCTAACGCCGAGGGTGAAATAAATCCGAGAAGATTTGCACGCGAGGCTAGCTTTCTCTATCTTTCCCAGAGGAAACTAATTACCAAAATAACGTTTGCGTACGTTATTTACAAAAAAATAGACACAGTGGAAACGCTCTGTTTTGGTGCCAAAGTGATGCAACGCGAGTCGAAACGTCGTGTTATTCTCTGTTAAAATAATTAAAATTTTCAAATATATAAATCTCTGAAATCTCTGAGTGTTGCTGTAAAAGAATGTATTTAATAAGGGAATTGCTCGTGCGCGTTAACATTGGTTTAGCTCGCGCTCTTTACACGGTACATACATTTTAATTCTAAATAAACAAAATGTACATTTTTATCATTATTCTGTTTTATTTACACCATACTGCTCTATTTAAAAAATTAACAAATTAAAAACTGAAAACAGGTAATTCTAAATTTTCTTTTGAGACTTTTGTTATTGCAAAGGATATTAAACCATGTAACATTGAAATCATTATTAATGCAAACAAGATTCGTTTAATTTATGTTAATTAAAAGGCATTAATTTCAAGGAACCAAAACGACATAACCAAAATAACAATAAAAAGAATGAAATTAAGTATTTTTTAGTAAAAATTATCCACATTTGGTAATAAGATAAATGTATCAATAAACAGTAGCGGACATGACTTAATTATTAGACAAAAAAACAAAAATTTTAAATATTAAAAAACTTGTAATTATTTGTATGACTCTAAATAAGTTTATCTTACTAAAATTTAATAAATAACGAATTCATTTAAAGAAAATTGTCAGCTCCGAAAGGAGATTTTTACTTCGTCATATCATTTTTTCAAGAAGCTTTTATAAATTTTTTTTTAAAGTAAGTAAACATTTTTTAAAGTTAATTTTTTATCTTCTATTTTTTGTCGTTTGAAAATATATTTGCTATTTTTGCACAGAAATCAAGTGAATCTGTCAATTATTTTTTATAGAAAAAAAAATTAGGAAATCTATTTTTAAGCAGTAATAAATATAAAATAAAAAGTAATTTTAAAAAATATTCATCTTTTCCAAAACAAATTCTTAAAAACCTCCTAAAAAATAGTGCATCAAAATAGAAAACCCTATTAGGAATGGCTGATTATATGAAATCTATAACTATTTATTTCCTTTATGTCAATATTGGAAACTAGTATAATATTTAAAACAATCACTATTTGGCAAACTATTATTTAATTAAGCGTTAATTAATTTTGTTATTTATCTAACAATATAATATTTGTTCCATATAATCTGTTTTTTTATGTATGCAAAACAAACTCATTTGATTCGGTGATACAAAATGCATGTCCGCTTTTATGCTAATTATAAGATTTATCTTTGGAAATGTTTTTGCCAACATTTTTGGTCGATTGCTTGTATTTTCTCTAAGGTCGTCTGTAATATCGTCGCTTTCCCAAGATAACGGTCGTCAGAAAGAAGAGCAAAACGAAGAAGTCCGAGCTCTGTATTCTCCTTCGCAATTCCTGTGGATTCGCTGTTCGCTTTATCTGGCGCACACCGATGTACTCGGAAATTATTCATGAAATTTTCCAGAGGACAATGTAAACTTACCAAGACTTCAACCGGGATGTACCCGAAAGGTTTCCGAAAACACATAGGCTGCATTTCTGTGCACGGAAATCAAAAGAGAATTCTTCGCTCTATTCATTTATTCATTCCCTACTTAATTTATAAATCGAACAAATCGTTAACTTTAATGTCGCATTTTCATATTTTCAATATATATGAAATGAATATTCGTACGTAGTTGTACGTTAATAAGATTTCAAAGGAAGTGTTGCATAAGCATTTATTCTTCAGAAATTAACTCCAAAACTCTAATTAGAATCATTTGTTGATCTCTTCACACATAATTATCTTGGTAAAGATAAAAGTAATATATAATAATATGCATGGAATATAATTTATCTTTTTATTTGTCACAAATTTACGTTCATACAGATTCAAATCTATATATACAAAACTATTTTATTTAAAAAATTATAATTATATTTAATGATGTTAATGTAACATTATTTTTATTTCGTCTACTTTATCTACGAAAGTATATACACGTTTTATATTTTTTTACAGTTTTATATTTTTATTACAGTTAAAAAATATATGCTAAAGTTTTACGTACTTCATATAAAAAAATTCATTCAAATTTTTGTATTAATTTAATACAAAAATACACGCTGAACACAGAAATTAACACAAAAAATATAATTATAAACAAATTGTGAAAGCATATTTTTAAAATAAAATATTTATATATACCTATA
>NW_017259315.1:598898-600650 GCF_001594045.1 Atta colombica | reverse complement strand
TATTAAAAATTTAACACAAAAATTTTAACAAAGATTTTAGTTTTGATAAAAAATATTTTCTAATGTATAAATAATAGAGTATTTAGATAAAATCTTTTACAGAGCTACTATTTTATAATATTTATTATTATTAAAATATAAAAATACAGTAAATACATATTTATAATCTATTCGTGACATTTCTGTCCTCTTTCATTTGTTTGCCCGTTTCATTTAGCATAGCGAAGAAAAGGAGTAAAGCATTTTGCTTGCCAAAACTTAGACACGCTTTAGATGATGGTGCACAGTCGACCGAGTCGTTCGTCCGGTCACCACTGGTCCCTGGCTTAATATTACAGGGCACCCACGGCTGAAACTATCTCGAGTTACACGTGCGAGCGACTAAGTCAGTAAGTAGAGTCCATTACTACACAAGGGGTGTCCTGTGCGAGCTACACGCTCTTCATCTTCCTTAAATACTAGCAAAATAGTGAGTGCTGCTTCATCTTTAAGACATCAATCTTCTGTTCTGATAGAAGATATTTTACAAGACATATCGTAACTCGCGGAAATTTTTCGAGTCTCAGAGTTAAAAGATCTGTTTTTTTTTTAAGAAGCCGCGTAGAAAGCAGCGATTAAATTCGTGAAGAAGATCTTAAAATAATCAAAGTTAGTTCAATGATAGTGTTGACAAAGCGCGCGATTTTCGAGGCACCCTGTACTTGTCGCCATGATTTTCGCCTCCGTGGCGGAAAGGACGGAAAGGGACGAGTTGTGGGAATTGGGCGCGGGGTGAGTTGCTGACGGCGGTGGCGAAAGCGTACGTGCTCGCCGTAGAAAGGGTTGGCCATTATAGTTACCCCTTCAACGCTTTCCCCTTGGAAGGTGAGCCCAAGCGAAGTGGAAAGAGCGCTCTTTGGGGAGAGATTTCATGGAAACTTCTTGTCGGAGGACAGTTTCGCGTATCAAAGGCAATCCGAAATCGTTGACGAGATAAATGTAAATTGCAGATTCAAGAATCAAAAGAACGTTTATAAATTCTAACATTGTCAAGAAACATACAGAATAGTCATGTATTGATAATCAATTATCTCAAATAAGCATAACGAAATGCCAATATATATGATCAAAACTAGATCTTGATATCTAATACTGCTATGAAAACATTTTTTAAAATACATTTTCCTTCCTCCCAAAACTTCCTTCTTCCTTCATTAGAATAGTTGGAATTCATACGATATCTTTCGCATTATTTGTATATGAATCATTTAGGCCCGGTTTTTCATTACTTGATTAACTTGTGATTAGGCTTAACCTGATGTTTTATTCAATGGGATTTATCATCCATGATGATGTCATGGATAAAGCTCATTGAAACATCAGGTTAAACTTAATCACAAGTTAACCAGATAATGAAAAACCGGACTTTATTTTATCTGTTTCAACATACAAATGGTTCTCGTCGTGGTAGAATCGCCACATAGGTAATATATGTTACTCACAATTGGAAAATTTGTGTTAAATTTAACATATTTCACATATCCCAAATTTTTGTATTAATTTAACATAACATAAATGTTAACAAATAACATAAATATTATGTAAAAATTATGTAAATATTATGTAAAAATTAAAAAATATAATATTAACACAATTTGTAAACAAATTGTGAAATATTTCTTTAGTAAAATTAACCTCATATACAATCATCTTAAATTATATATAATATGTTAAATTAATTTGTTTCAATAAAATTAATATTTGCAATATTTT
>NW_017259315.1:587674-598798 GCF_001594045.1 Atta colombica | reverse complement strand
ATTTACTCATAAATTATATTATTTTAATATTAAAAAAATTATAATGAATTAATATTATATATGAATACAACACAAAATGTTAAATTAATATAATTATATTATGTTAAATTAATACTTGGATATGTTATAAATTCAATTCAAACAAGGACTAGTTTTAATAAAATACAAAATGTTTTTTATTGTAAAAATATTATTAGACACTAAGATAACCTCGATATTTAACGGTTCTTTACTTATTTGGTTTGTTAACATAGTGGTCTAATTTAATTTATTATAGTCAAATACTTCTTATGACAATAAAAAAATTTAAGCAATGTAATATAAATAATATAATTGGATAAGTTTATTACTGGATAAGTTTATTAATATAATGGCAATTATATTAATGAATATTTATTATCAAATTATGTAATTAAATGTTTATTGTCATGATATAAATTACATTGTAGTTACAAAAAGGACCATTTTTCTGTGTTTAGATGAGAATATTAATTTGTATGTAAAATTTCATACATAAATTAGTGAAATATCATCCTCTTGTAGATACACAGATGCATTCAGCCGTTTCATAAACTTTCTTTCAATTTGAAATTGATCGAGTAAAAATCGCTATTAAATGGAATTATTCAATGTAACGCGAAGCAAGTACTATCCAGGAATATGATCTGTATAAAAGGTCACTGACTCTCGGTCGCGCTTTTGTTCACAAAAGTTAATTACATCGAAATAATACGCGCGATGCATATGACATGAATGTTTACATTGCAACGACGCCGTCGGGGAAAGCCTTTTGGTGTACAAACAGTATTATGCGCTTTCTCTATCCGCCAAGATAGGTAATGGAAAATAGAAACGACGGAATACGTAACGGCGTTCTGACAGCAATTTCGTAATTTTTATAATTATATTGTAAATAAATTGTGAAGAGAAAATGCGGCTGACAAGCGATAAAAATACAACAGCCATGAAAATAAGAATATATAGAGCTCGATTTTTCATACTTTTCGAAAGGAGGCTGAAAGCCGTAGCTAGTAGAAATACAATGAAATGTCATCTTGTCCAATCTTTATTTATTGACTTAAAGTGAATAAAGATTAGCCTCATATATAATCATCTTAAAAATTGATAAGGAAACAAAAAATAATTTCAAATAAAATTTGGCATATAACCTAAATTTTTTTTTAAAGTGGATTTGGTTTTTGTGGAAAACCTTTCATTTAAGCATTTATATCATTCAGAATATATGTCGAATAAATTATCTCTCATGATATCCGTCAAAGTGCATCGTAGAATGTAATTCGAACGATTTTTCCGGTTAAATTTGCGATTAAATTCCAAGGTGTGAGAAGGAAACCGTAGTTATTTAACGCCACTATAAAATCGCAGAAGAAGTGAACGCTCGCAAGCTTCTAGACGTCGAAGGAAAGTAATTGAAAGGATAGGAACGGGGACAATGAGACAAAGGAACGAAAAAGAGAAGAAGATAGAGAAATAGAAAGGGAAAGAGGAGAATAAGCTCGAACAGAAGCGGGAAAAGGCACAGCGGCCACTGCAATGAAAACACTGTACGGAGAATATTAAAGAGCCGAGTGCTTGGAACGACTGAACGCTCTTGTCCGATGATGTTTCCTGTAAAGTTTGCTGAGCAGGCTGGAGAGCTAGTTTCTAACGGAACGAAGCTCCTCTGAAACGACTGAGGGCAATAAAAGCTCACAAGTGAGGGTGGCAAGCCGCGTCGCGCGCGCGTCGGCAGATACCGGGAATAATGAACGTCGGCGAGCATAAAGCCTTGCTTAAAACGGTGTGCTTTACTAGTCGCACTGGATGCGACATTATTTCTGATGATGAAGCCGCTATGTGGCCGGCAGTGTCCTTCGCGGTACTCTGCGAGCCCAACAAATTAATTCTGTAGAATATCACGATATTCGACTAATTTGAGGGATTATCAGAAACTTAATTCTCCGGAATTGAAGATGAGTCTATTAGACTTGAGTGTCCAATTACAAATCACTTTGTAGAGATGATCAAACAATTTAATTTTTTTATATTACATTGATAAAATTGAATTATTTTTTATTAAAATACACTTACAATTAATATTTATTCTTCTTCATATGAGTTATGTCATGGTTGGTTTTTTGAAATTAAAATTTTTTAGGTTAATACTTTACGATTAATACTTTATGGATTTATTAAAAAAAATTTTTTATTTGTTTGGTTCTTATGGAAATTTTATATTTATTATTACTTCTATTTATTCTATAATATTTTACATTTTTTTTTTATAACATTAAAAATAATAAAGATAAAGAAGAAAATATTATTTAATGTATGAAATAATAATTTTTTTCACTTTTTATTCAAAAAATTTTACAAATTACTCTTAACAAAGAATATTCTTTGTAAATAATGAATTCTTTATATTTTCTGTATTCTTTGATTTTTGCTGGAATAAAATTGTTCAATATAAGGTTATTGATGGAGAACTATTTAGCCTGGAATGCTATCGCTAATGAATTATTTAGTATTGCTATCGATACGTAAATTTTATATATCAAGAATAAGGCCATTTTTAAGAATATGTAAGTCATTTTTACAAATGTGTTAATATTTACTTTAAATAAATTATATATATAAAAGTTATGTCATAATATTCTTCTTATATCTTTTTGTTGAACAACGTATTTTTATAGTTTATTTTTTTGTTATTATTTTTATTGTTATAAACTAAAATTTAAAAAACAACAATACAATAATAAAAATTAAAATTTTTTTGTATAAGTATTTTAAGTAGGTTCAAAATAATTAATGCAAAGTTTCATTGCGATCGATTAGTTACAAAGATTTAGAGTAAATAAATATTTTGTTTAGTTACTGAATAACTAATGTTTGTATTTCAATGTAACTTTCTCTTTACATAAATATTCTGGAATTCATAAAATACTTATATAAAAAAAATTGAGATTTTTATCATTATGTTATAATACACTTCCATGTATTTCTATTACAGTACAAATTACAAAAATATTAATTTTTATTGAAATAATTTTTCATCCAGATGGAAAACTGTCTTTAATTTTTTTATTATTTTTGCAAATGCAATTTAAAATATAATTGTAATATAATTGATTTTGACGTTTCAGCTTCGAAGAGTTAATCGGGTATCAATTGTAGATAAAAATCATTTGACGCAGAAGATCTTGCAGAAAACTTTAAGATTGAACTTTTATGTAAATTCTGCAGTAATAATTTTAAAATTATATTAAGTCATAATTATTGCAAGAGTTTTCTCTCTCTCTCTCTATTTCTTTTACTATTTCTTTCTCTCTGTTTGTATATTTAAGATAATAAATTAGAATTGACTGAAAGGCGATAGGAAAACAACAGTGCAGTTAATCAGCCTCGATTCAGAAATGCAAGGCAATAAGCAATAAAGATATCTATAGCATTCGCGCGGAGTGTATTTTCGTTATCGCTGGGTGGGATCTAATGGGTTAGCATCGCTTGTTGTTCAAATTCCACGACGGTGGAACAACCGTCGCCATTCTCTGTCCTCGGCAAGAGTAATATTGTCTGCGGCGGGGGTGGTATGGTCGGCGAAATAGACAACGCGCAAGGGCCAGTGGCGAGAGCGCCGACCGAGATGAAAGCTGAAAAGGGATGAGAAAGGATGGTAAGAGCTAACGTGGTCTCCTAATGGACGCCAAACAGGACAATGTTATACTAAAGCACGACACACACAATGTATACAAGATATCTTTGCTAGTTTCTCTCTCTCTCTCTCTCTCTCCTTCTCGCATACCCTTTTCTCTCTTTAAACCAATGTTTCCTTTTCGTTGAGAATCCGACGTTGCTCTATGATCTTATAAATGATTCGTAAACAAGCTTGCAAGAAGATTCTTTCCAAAGATTATTGTATAAAGATTTCATCAATCTTTTAAAAATCTTGGAAGAATTTCATAATGTTAATTAGCGATATGAATTAATTTAATCACCCTAAAATAAAATAGAATAGAATATATGAATGTTTTAAAAAAATAGGAAGAGATAAATTAAGTGAAATTATTAAGAGTAAAAAAATACAATAAAACAATAGCAAGGAAATTAGGAAAAAAGAATATAGATTAAAAGAAAAAAAATAGAGTTGCTTATTTCAAATTGTTTGGAAACATCCAATCGTAATAATTAATATGCAATATGAATTAATTTAGCTACTCTAAAGTAAAGTACAGAATATATAAACATATAAATATGTGTATAAATGTTTTGAAGAAATGGGAAGAAACAAATTATATAAAATTATTAAGGGTAAAAAAAACATTAAAGCAGTATGAGGAAATTAGAAGAGAATATATAGGTTAAAAGAGGAAAAAAAATAACTGGAGCTTTTTAGACAAGATAAATTAAGAAGAATGTGAAAAGAAAAAAAACCAGAAAATTTTTTTGTGCGAAATAAAAGGAAGGATAGAATGAGTTTTTAAACGGTAATCGCTATTCAAGAGAAATTTTTATAATCGCTAGCATTGAACGTAGATATCTTATGAGAGAGAGAAGGGAGTATTATTCACGTAGTTGAAATAAATCCGGCTGATTCCGCAGAACGGCAACTGATGTCTAGAATACCGTTTCGAAACGTTTCGAGGTAATAATGTCTTTTCGAGTGGCTCTCCTTATCGAGGGTGTAGAATGTCCGGCCACTCAAAGTCGAGTTACACAGAACCCTCGCCGACACACAGAGCTCGAATCTGGGGAAAATAAATGCCGACGAAGGACTGGGAAATAGGCAAGGCAAGAAAGGAAGGCGTCTCGACTCTGGCGACTGCAAAGAAAACGCGCGACAAGGGGAAATCCTGTCGGCGCGGTAGGAACGATATCACAAGAACGGCGCAAGGATTATCGTGTTGGTCGAATTTAAATGCCCTTTTCGGGGGAGGCAAAACGGGTGAATTTAATCGAATCAATCGAATCCAATTAAAGGTACTCTCGAGTGCGAGACCCGACTACTCTGCCTTTCGCCCTGAACCTCGTAAGACGTAACAGCTAACCATTTCGAGGCTCTCGATCCTAAACGGAGGCGAAGGAATGATGGTATGAGAGAACGTGAGTAAAGGAAAGGGAAGAGGACAGGAGAAGGATAGAGTTTCCTGCTTAGAGGAGCTTTTCCTGTCTCGAATGGGAGACACGGCGCTCGCACATCCGGGCTTTTCTTGGGAGGACTCGCAATAGAACGTGACGGTGACAGAGGATGGCTCCGCGTAGAGGAATATCGGAGTTACGGTTGACAATGACGTGCCAAAATCACGATATCGACATCATGAATTTATCTCAATTTCGTTATTATTATGAATATTATCTATTCATTTTATATTCTCCGTTTTTAATATGAAAAAAACTGGAAGAAGTAGAAATACACGGAACAATTCCGCTGGAGTATTTTCAGTAAAAAACATTTTATATTTATATTAAAATCAGTCCTTCTTAAAATTTTTGTGTTGAATTTTTATCATATGTTAATTTAACGTAATGTAATTGAGTTATTTAAACATTTTGTTATACTGATATACAATATTTCTCAATGTTAAAATTTATAAATAAGTTAAATTAACACAAAGTAAATTTTACAAAACATAACTTCTAAAATAAATGAATAAAATGTTATTAATTAACATATTATCAATTTTATTGAAACATTATGTTTCTACAATTTGTTTTTAAATTGCGTTAAAGTGTTACATTCTTTATATCAATTTTTTTACATAATATTTGTATTATGTTTTAATATTTGTCTTGTTGGATAGATCGCTAGTAAATGTATATATTGTAAAATGTATATATTAAGTTTAACATATATTTTTCAAGTGTGTAAGAAATTTAACTATATACAGATCTAAAAATAATTTTATTGGATCATTAAAATATAGTATAATTATGTAGAATACTCAAGCATGATGAGCAACGTTGCAAAAATGTAACATTCTGGTAACCGTCTTGAGGGTCCTACAAAATCATTTTAAATAAATAAATCTAACAAAATTATATTATAGATCTATATCTAGCTAAATTTTCAGGTAAACTCCAAAAACTGTTCTCTCCGTGTAACTATAACAATTTTTTAATTTCTTTATTGTTTAGAGAATCATCTTGTTCATTTTATTTATTTTTATAAAAATTACTTTAACTCTTCTTTATACGAATTGTTTAGTTTGCACGGAAAGATCTTCACATTTGAAGTTCCATTTCCCAAAGACGTATCATGTATTGTTGTGTTAACGTCTCGATAAATCCTTCTCTTGCCATATCCTATAGCCACTTGCCTGTGATTATCCACCGTGGGAAACCGGAACGTGCACTTTCTTAAATTACTTTCGTTTTATTAGAGTTACATTTCATCACGAGATATCCGCCGGTTTCGTTTGTTTCCGCCGTTACTTTATTACGCAACGAGAAACGAAATTTTTTATTAGAGTGTAGATCCGCTATTTCTTTTCGATGCTTTCGTCGTAATTTTATCATAATTTATGTCATAATAACAAATTGTACCAGCGAAAGTTTAATTTCTTTTGACTCTACTTTATGTAGATATTAAGTAATTATATGTTTAAAAAAGATGTTTCTTCCTTTTTTATAGTATATATCTGAATATTTAGGAACGTTTACATACAAAATTCTTCTTAAAGAGATTATATCAATAAACATGATTAACTTCTATTCCATTAAATGCATCAAAATTTCTTGATAATAGTAATAAATTTATTTATTTAGATCAGTCAATTTTTTGATGAAAAGAATATCTAATAAATAAACTAAAAGTTTTATAGGTGTAATAAAAAATACCAATCAAACTTTAGAAGTCTTTTTAGAAGTCTACACAGTTCAAAATTTGTTTTCAAAACACATTTTACATGTCCAAAACGTTCCATTATTAGAAAGTAACAAAAATATAATATAAAAAATAAACATAAAAAATGTAACACTGACAATTTGTAAATCGTCAGTGTAAGTAAATCGTGGAAGTATATTTCTTCGATAAAATTAATACTTATAATATGTTAAATTAATACATTTTATTAATTTATTATCAAATTTATTATCAAATTTTAAAATATATTTTTATATTCTTTATTCACTTATTCATAAATTGTGTTATTTTAATATAAGAAATGTTAAATGTCAATATAACACAAAATATTCAAATAATCACATCATGTTAAACTAATACTTGAATTAAAAATTCAACACAAAAATTTTAGCAAGGACTAATTTTAATACAAAATGTTTTACTATATATATTAAGCATTCTAATTATAAAATTGAGTCCATATAAAAAAATTTTATTTGGTCTCACCAAAATGCATTCTATCACATACGTCTTAATTAAAACATTTTTTTAACGTATGACTTGATGTAATTTTAATATATATTTTATATATTATCTTTCTCCCAATACATACTGCTCTTTTCAACGTTAACTCTGATATAAATTGTTATTTATTAATCTCTCTCTCTCTCTCTCTCTCTCTCTCTCTCTCTCTCTCTCTCTCTCTCTCTCTGCAGTATTATGATTAACGCATATTTTGCGCTGCTTTGAATCATGTCTCGCTCATGCGACGTCAATGGGTCCGGCGGGTGTACGCGCAAAACTTAGTGAAGGCACTGGTGCATTTTTAATTATTAATTAATGCCGCGTGGAGGGTAATGCCGTGGCTTAAAAGTTGCCGCACGTAACTCGCGGGAACGTTGTTCGCGCTTCTACAAAAGCACAAGGGCCTGCCATAAGGCCCTCATTAACCGTTTGACGCAAGCCGTTTTAACCATTAAATCCGCCAGACATATATTTTCCCTCCATCTTTCTTTTAATTCCTTACTTCTCATTTTTCCGTCGTATCTCACCTCCACAAGATTGTTCCTCAGTTTATTGCCAGGCTTGACTTATGACTTATAATAAGGAACAGCATCAGCATATTTAATTTTGACCGTAGTTCAGACTTCATCGTCGGCAAAGTAAACAGTTTATTAGAAAGCACGATATTTTTCAGGAATATTTTAAAAGAAATTGTATCAATTACTTGGCAGCGCTTAAAAATAGAAATTAATATACGAAGAACAATTTTTTCTTAGAATTTACCCTGAAAATATGATAATCCTGGGACAATATTGTATTTTGAAAAATTTTATGTAAATTTTTCTCATTTATTAATAAAACTATAATAAAATATGAAATAAGATTAATTTTATTAAAGTGCTTGATAAAAATTTATAAAATATTGTATGTGCTACAACTATCATATTTTAAGAATAAATTAAAAAAAAATTCTCTCCGTGTAGACTTTATAAATGCAAGATAAATCGCTCTTGTTATTTTATTGTAATGATATAATATTCAATAAAAAAAATAGGTAATAAAAGGCAAGAAAAGTGAGAGAAAGGGAGAGAGAGAGAAAAGCACGAGAGAAGAAAGCACAAGAGAAGAAAGCTTAGGAGAAGGAAGAACATGGATATGTTTGCAGAAGCAGATGGCCATTGTTGCGCTACGCGAATGTTGCGAATTTACTGACAACTTGCAAAAATATTATATAAAAAATAAATATAAAACATATTGAGTATTCTACTCTCTGTGTGCTGTTATTTATGACAAATACATACGTTAACTTTAATTTTTAATTGAGATGCAAATCAAATTTTGGCTTTCAATTAAAACTTGGAAGTTTTATTAGATTAGAAAAGTAATAAATATAAATAATTGATCTTTCCCCTTACTCTTATTTGATTACTGATATTATTTATTCAATTAAATTGTAAAGATTTATAGACTTCTGATCGATACCATTGCAGAACCAATTAAAAAAGTGTGATTTGTGTAAACTTGTAAATCTGATTAATTATTTTAATTAAATTTATTTGTGAGCCAACTCTTCAAAATATATGTACATATGTTCTGTTATCCAACATATACATAAGTCTCATATCTGTTTCATTACAGTATTTTTACAATTTGTAGTAACGTGTCAAATGTGACCACGCTTTATTTATATTGAGAAGCGAAAAGCGAGACTTAATCTTAGGTATAATTCGCGGTAAAACGCGGGTTATTCTCCGACGTGTCCGATCGAGGTCACTTGAAGTTGCGACGCGGATTAGTTCTCCGTGTGTAATCAGGGGAGAAATTACAACATGAGAATCCTCTGACCGCTGCGGTCAGTATGTAAGTGACTCGGTCAGCGGCCATTTCGATCCTTGATAGTATCGAGGATTCGGGAATTCTGTCCGTAGCAAACGCTGTATGAGCATAGCCGTTTACGTGGTTTCGCGCAATTTACATACCTTGACCAAATTACAGATGAACCGGATTTAACAATGAGATTATTCGTATTGTCACCATCCTTTCTACTTGCTAACAAAATCGTCGCAATAAAATTGACCGAATTGATTAACGAAGATATTTGATTGCGACAGAAAAGAAATAGGCTGCTAAATAATAAAAGAATATAATTTTTTATAAGTTTATTAATTTTGTACCTCTTTTGTACCTCTGGTCGTATATGTCTTACCTACGAAAACAATTATAACTTTTAAACAAATAATCGTATCAACTTTTATTTCGATTTGTTTTAAAGAAGATTCGTGCTAAATGTAAAAAAAATCGCACGCTTTGAAATGTAATATTTTCAATAAAATATAGTTATCTAAACTATATTTTATTGAAAACAATCAAATTTTTGGATAATGAAGGATAACCGTATATTATATCATATATTATGTCGAAAAATCATAAAATTAATACTAATTATATATTTAGTCTTATTTAAATATGATTATAACTTTAATATTATTGATAAATATGTGTAATCGAAGTATGTGAAATCTACAATTCGTCACATTCACAGAACTTTTACCGTTTTAAATATATTTTAGGTTGAATAATCGTGTGTGTTTGTACGTGTACGTATTACGATATATATCTAAAAATCCAAACTCATATTTTAAATATACGGATATTTCAGCTTTTCCTGACTGCCATTTCGAATCAATTTTGAATTTATATTTTGATAGTAAATTTGAGATCAGTATAAAAAAAAATTTATAAAAGTCTTTATATGAAACGCACTTCTTTTGAGTAATCATACTCTTAACTATAAATTAGTATTTTCATTAATATTTTTGATTAGATCTATAAAACTTTTAATACTCACTAGACATTCTTTTCAATGAAAGATTATGACTGACCTAAATAAATAAATACAGTATCTATAATATATTATTAAGAAATTCTGAACATATTCAAGAAAATTCTGAACAAATTCAATAAAAAGAAATTAATTATTTAATAATTTTTAAAAAAGAAATTTGATTCATTTTTTTCTCAACAAATATACTGATTGAATCTATCAGATTTCCAATTTATATATTTAGATTTTTTCCAATGTGTATAGGAAAAATTCCTAGTAAAGAAAGCTATTTTAAGATCTTCGACATATTTATATAAAACTCAATTCAAAATAAATATTTAAAAATCGAATTAAATTTAATTCAAAACTAATTAAATTGTGATGATCGCCTCCAAACGGTATTAAAACTTAAAATTCCGATATTGAATTAGTATCGCTTTTAAATAAACTTATCCTCGAAATGTGACAAAAGCAAAAGTGCAGAAGCTTTCCTCTGATTATGTTTCTGTAAAGAGGAAGCTCTTTAATAACGTGAAACGCGGAGAGAAAATTTTATTCCAGAGAGAGCTCTAAAGATCCTTATCGATTCGACAGAAAGAAGGATATTAATATTTTATAAAACGACTGTTAAGTGGTAGTGAATTCCAGCCCTCGTTACATGGAAAATAGAGTATTGCTTTCAACTACTAAACTGCGAACATTCTTCTTGATTGATAATATTACGAATATTATATCATAATTAATATTATAATTATAATTATTATTATATTATTGATATTATTAATATTATTATATCAAGAATAATTGCATTTTAAATTATCTCCTTACTTACAATTAGCTAAAATTACTTTTTTTATATCACTTTTTTCCTTTTTATCATTTTATGTTAATCACATTCAATTCTGAGAGGATTTCGTTCTGTGATATGAAGCAAATTAGAGAGAGGGGGGGGAGGGAG
>NW_017259315.1:584135-587635 GCF_001594045.1 Atta colombica | reverse complement strand
GAGAGAGAGAGAGAGAGAGAGAGAGAGAGAGAGAGAGAGAGAGAGAGAGAGCAGTTCTTCCGTTTAATATATATAGTCTCTTGTACTTCCATAATATAGGATAATCCGTGTTTGAGCACGAGAAGATAATATTGTCAAAAGTGGAAATCCTGAAGAAGTTTTCGCATCCTCCCAAGTGGGTGTTTTGTACAACGCGCCCAAAATCTACTTCCGGCACTTTCGACTTTTCACAAAACGCGCAACAAACTTATCCCCGTTACACACCGTGAGAGACGAAGTGAGATATGGATGACACTGCCTGTGCAATCGTGTGCCTTTCGTGTGCAGCGGAACGTAAGTAGACTTGAAAATCGCATTTTCAAAAGACGAGAGGAAAGGAAAAAGGAACATCTTCGAGAAATTTCTTGAAACATCGTTCCATTTTTGTTTCCTTTTATTTTTAAATTTTCATAATTCATACACGACTAATTACCTCTTTTTAAAATTAATTTTTGATAGTTTGACTGATGATATATGTTAAAACAACTTTTATACTTTTTATACTTTTTTTTGATAATTTTAAACTTAAGAAAATTTTACATGGACTTTCTGAAGCTGTGTGACGTGTCGTCTGTGCGTCTATCACGCGTTCACGCATTAAATTCTCTCGGTCTACCAAGCAGAATCATCCGATAGAGTCGTTGAAGCGTCATTCGACTTTGCATTCTTGGGAAAATGTAAAAGCCCATCCATCGTCTTTACGTAGGAGTACATATTACATGAATGAAAAAAATCGATTTCAAATAAAAGAATGCAATGTTAGAGTGCGACATCAATGTTTCTCATAAAAGCGTACATTTATATCGCTGTATTATCTAAAATCTTTGGAGTGGAATTTACCTTTAAAGAGTGAAATATTACTCTTAAAAATGGACAATT
Source organism: Atta colombica (assembly GCF_001594045.1). Classification (NCBI taxonomy): domain Eukaryota; kingdom Metazoa; phylum Arthropoda; class Insecta; order Hymenoptera; family Formicidae; genus Atta; species Atta colombica. The sequence continues at coordinate 586,717 of NW_017259315.1, read as the reverse complement.
GAGCCACTCTTTTTCCACATTGGTTCAATTATCATTCTTTAGAAAATTAAATTTCACTCTAAAGATTTTATATAAAAAGTAGACAAGCGTTTTTTAATATTTTCTAATTCATTTGATAAATTAAAAATATATAAAATGAATATAATCTCTACAAAAAATGGCTGGAATTAAAAAAGACTTTCCATAAAAATAAATATTGTATATATATATATTGGGTCCAGAAAGTTCGTGCCGATGTTGAAGGAAAATTGAAACGCAGAAAATTTTAATTTAATAAATGTATACTAAAATTTAAATTTCAGTCGGCATGAACTTTCCGGTATAAGTATAATAACCAATATTTATGTTTAACAATACAATTTTACAGTTCGAATAAAAATTTTTTTATTTTATCTTAATTATTTTTTAAAAACATAACAACTTCTTATTAAAATAATTTTTGATCAAGGTTCTAAGCTATCGCCAAATTTTATTACTTCCAAATATAATTTAGAAAAATTTGTATCTTTTTATGATTTTTCATTTTGTTAAAAAATAAATATATCTTTAAATGAATCAAATTTATTGATGAATATCATTAGATGCACACGCTTCAATGCTCAGCATAGATTTTTTTATCAGATTTCTCAGATTTCTCAGATTTGTACCTCTAACACAAAATTTAGAAATAAATAGTAAAATTCTAAAGTTTTATATTTTATTCTTTTAAAAGTGATTTATCATTTTAATTAAGAAAAATAAGAATAATAAATACAATATAATTTAGATTTTCATAATTCTTAAAATATTTTTATTTTGCATCTTACTCGTTTTTTTTAAATTTTTCAGTGTTTTTTACTTTCTCTAAAATTTTCGCGATATATTTGAAAATTTTTTTGCGGTACACCGATTGAAAAATGTTGCTGTAAATCATATGTCTAACTTGATTTAGATAATCGTATTTTGCTGAAATTAAACTTTGTTACAAATCTTACCGTATGGTGAGAAAATTTACTGTAGAATTTACTGTTCCTTTCTGACATTGATTTTTAACTAAAATCTTTCGAATTCTATTATTTATTAATAGATTAAAAATAGATTAATAGATTAAAAATAGGATAAGTATGCAACTTAATTGTTATATGATGTTTCTTTATATTATTGTCATTAAAAACATTTTGATTAATTAGTCCCGTTGCGATGTAGTCGATGCATCGTCAAAGTATTCGCAAGTTTCTGCATTGCAATGCAAACGACAAACTACCGCGACATTAAGTTTATACGCACGATGAGGTTGCAGCTAAGAATTACAGTACGAGAGCGTCGCGCAGACGACACGATGCTAATCCTCGCGCAAACAATACTTTACACTCGCGGGGGTGAGCGACTGAATCATAAAGATTTTTTACTATAAATATCTCACGCGAGTCCGGGGGTTAGGAGAGAAGGGTTGTCGACCTCGCCTCTTCCGTTGTCGCTTTCTATTTTCAATGCACGTTGCTTGTGCGAGAGCAACCACCGCACAGGCATACCTACACGGCGCGACGTCCCGACGTATTAAGATCTTGATGTAATGGAGGTATTAGCGGTTCTTAACGCCCCGACGACAATGTCGATTCGCGAACGATTATTATTCCCAGTCCCACGAAACCCAGTGCGGGTGGGGAACGATGTTTGCGCTCCGGGTGAGCGTAAAACCGCGCGACATAAATTACTTTTATGATTATGTCTGACTCACGACGCAAGATAGTGCTCTTGTAACTTCGTATGACGCATATGAACTTCATTTGGGAAAGAGAGAGAAGGGGAAACAGGGGAAAGAGAAAAGAGAAAAAGAGAGAGAAATAAAGCGTTTATTAATATTCTAGGGCAAACTAAGAGCGTACAAGATAACAAGTAAAAATATTGATATAAAGAAAAACAAAAGCGAAAAGTAAAAAATACAAAAAGAAAAGAAAGAGAGAGAGAGAGGAGAGAAACATCATTGAGTGCTCTGGAAGTCCTCTCAAGCATAGAGACTGTCTTATAAGTTAGAACTGAGAATTTAAGGGATTGATACATATAAATAAAATAAGATAACCAAATCCTACATGACTTATAAGGAAATCATATGAAATGATAAAGTCTGATTTTAATGAAACTTTGTATACATATTGATTATATAAAAAGATGAATTTAGAAAATATCCGTTGCGGTGGAAAAAAGATTAATCCGGTTTAAAAAGATGAAATTATCCTTTATATATGGTAAAAAAAGGTTTTTCATTATGTCTCGAAAACTATTCGAAATATTAAAAAAATGTTTTATACAAAAGCTTTACAACAAAATTATCTCTATTCATTTACGTTAATATTTTTAATAAACATTTTTTTTAAATTAAAAAAAATTCTTTTTATTTTTCAAAAATATTATTAATGTGGATGAACAGAGTTAATTTTATTGTAAAAATTTTATATAAAACATTTTTTGATATCGCGAATAGGTTTTAAGATACAGAAAAGGTTAAAACCTGCGTTAAGAGATGATTTCACCCCTTCAAACCGTTTTTCCGCCGCAATAAAATTCATCTATTTATGTAATCTATATGTATACAAAGTTTCATT
>NW_017259315.1:565646-584035 GCF_001594045.1 Atta colombica | reverse complement strand
AAACGTGCCCCTTTTTATTTATAGAGTTGATATTTTTTCAAAAATTGTGTGTGATATATATATATATATATATATATATATATATATATGTATGTATATATGTATGTATATATGTATGTATATATGTATATATATTTACATGATAAATTGTATTTACGTGGTAAATTCAATAGATATACTAATAATAGATATACTAATAAGTAATAAGTGCTGTCTATCTGATTTGATTACATCAGTTTATTGTTCAGTTTATTCATTCTGCTATTGTAAATAAAGCAAAACATCATGATCGTGGTGTGATATTTTGTAAATAATTATTTTTCTTTTTTAACTACTAAGCGTTATTACTTTCCGTAGTTCGTATTATTGTAGTTCCGTATTTGTACTTTACAACGTTATATTTAGTTTACATTTTTATCACAGTGTTTTGTGTATAATCAAAGAAAGGAAACTCTTTGTAAGGTAGAGTATGTTAATCTGAGCATAATGTGCACACATCGATTGCAACATTTTTTTACTACTTTTGTTATTCAAGACTAGATAGATTCATCTGCTAAACATTGTGGGGAATAAGTGGATCAGTTAATTGTTTGGAAAATAGTTCTTTGTATATTTTTACATTAATAAACGTCAATAAATTTATTATTGATTCTTCTAAAAAGAAAACCACTCATTGTCAACATATAATAAAAGGCGCAACATCTCATTATTCTGTGCATAAAAGTATTAATGTACGATTATTAAAAAATTAATAGTTTATGAGATATTTTAGATTTTATATCAAAATGTGTCAAATAAAATATTTTATAAATAATATGCACTATTATTCGATATTCCAATTTTTATATGCAGAATAATTGGAAATATCATATAAAAAGATCGTATAATTCCATTTAGAAAAATGGTAATAACCTTCATTTACCTTAAAATTGATTTTTTTCGAAATTATTTTTATCATTATTTGCTCCCCTTAAGCCATATAATTTTTTCTAAAATGTTATTCTGTATTTTCCATATTTTTCGAAATATTTAGTTACGTTTAAAATTTTTCACCCCATATAGATAACTAGATATTTTATTTATACAAAGCGACGCGAATTAATTTTGCGTTTTAGCATCGCATTTTCCCATTATAATTTTTGTTGTAATATTGCTTGTTGTTTATTTACACATTGTACATTCGTTTGTTTAATTGATCGCATTTATAATCTACATAAAATACATGGAGTGAAAAGATCGGTTATTAAATTATTAATTAGTTATTAATTAACAAAGCCGCCGATCACCGCCGATGAGATATAAGATTCCAACGAGATCATTATAAGAAAGGAAACTTCGCACGGCGCGTATAATCCGCTTTGGTTCTGTCTCACCTTACCATATTATCAGTGAAGCGTTTAATTTACAGCAACTTAAATATTGTAATAAGCGAAAACGAAGGCACGCCAGCCAGACAGCTAGCGAAGCAATTTCCGTACGTGTTCGGCGCAAGCTGCTTTCCATATAGACATGCCGTTCTCTCACGCAGGCAAAGTTTCGATTTCTGCTCGTAAGTGCAACCTGCAATGCCCTCTTTCCTGCAACTCGCTGATGATCGCACCCTTTCCCTCTCTCACAGTCTGTTCCTCCCCGGAGAGTTGGCGATCGAAAATACGAAAAGTAGCTAGTAGGAATTGTAACGGAGAGAGTTTGTCATTGGCATAGCACAAGTACAGGAGAGGGCAAAAGGGAAAGATAGGAGTGGAACATGATTGGCTAAAATAGAGAAGACAGGAAGAGCTTGCTTATAGGAGTAGATTGTACAGCAAGAGTAAGCAAGATGTGGGAACTCTCATGAACACGGGAAATCCACGATTTCATTTCTTTACAGTTTAATGTAGCAGGAGACCAGGAGACAGAGATATGTATGTGTCAGAAAAATTGTGAAACAAAAATTTCATTAAAATATTACACTAATCAAATTGTATTAGGAATCCTCAATTGATTAAAGCGACATTTATTTTTAGAAGCGTCTTGATTTTTTAAACTGTTCAAATCAATTAAAAAATCATGAAATTAAATTTTGCCCATTTGTGTTCTATAACTTATCCAATTTGATTAACGAATCATTTGAAGTTAAATTTTGCTCTTTTGCTTTATTATTCAATTTGGTTAACAAATCATTTGAAATTAATGGAAGGTTAACAGAAAGTTTCATAGAAATCTTACAAGATGTTTCAAAATACTAATAAAGATTTTGCTTCCAATGTAATTTTCACATAAAAAAATCTTGAGTAGGTTTGAATGGCAAGCGAGGCAAAAAAGTTGAAGGAAAACTAAAAGTAAGAAGAATATGGTAGCTTTTGCAGTTATAAAATAAATATCAGAAGATATGTGCTAAAAACGGAAATCAAATTGGAAACTAATGATTTTATTATCATGTTTTTGATATATTCGTTGATGTCCTGTCCCATGTAACGGAAAGAATAACGACGATGTTGCTTTGTTCGTCTTTCTTTGATGGAGACGAAAGTATTTGTAAAGTATGCGAAACTTCTTCGTGATTGTAAACCTGCTTAGCAATTAAGTCGTCCAGACAGCTGATCTGAAAATGCGATCATGACTCGGAACTTTTCGTGTTTAGATTCAACAATTGTGTCACAAAATGGGAATATTTTGGACAATGTACACTCCAAAAAAAGTTTGAAAATATTTTTAAAAAATTAATATTTTTGGAATTACTTATTAAAATATTTATAATATTGTGTTTATAATAATTCTTTAGATTCAATAACTTATTAATTTTTTCTTTCAACATTTCCGGAAAATGTAAATATACCGTTAAAATACCATAAAATACCGTTAAAATACCGTAAAATTTTTCTGCAAGGTAATCGGACTTTATATGCCTTAAACTTTGCTTTGATTTCTTTTAATTTTTACTGAATCCAAAATTTAGAATTAATGATCACATTCAAAAGATAGAACATTTTTAAATGTTAATAAAAATTATGAGTCATTTTAAAACATTTATAATATACATAAGTATAATATACATAAGTAAAAATATAGCAGTAAAAATTAAAAAAATAGCATTCTGCTCGTATTGATGGGTAAATATATACTCAATATGACCAAAGTATGTTTCCTTCTTTTTTGCAAAAAAAAGTTACAAAAATGGAATATAAAGTGAGCTAATGTTATTTTTATAAAATTATAAGTTTGTTAACATATATTTATTGATATGTTTGTTGATATATAAGAATATACAAAGAACTATTTTTCTAACATAGACTTATTTATTTATTTACTTATCTACTTATTTTTATGATACTTAGCAGGTGGAATTAGAATCCATGTTCTGCATGTTCTGCAGGAATAACAAAAAATCTCAAAGAAAAGTTATAGTCGATGTGTATACATTTAGTTGATTCTACTTTACAAAGAGTTTCTTCTCTTTGAAACAAAACATTGTGGCAAAAAAATAAACTAAGTATATAACTAAGTATGTTGTAAATATAGAGCCACAATAATACAAACTACTGAATTTAATAAACTTTTAATAGTTATAAGAAATAATTAATTACTTACAAAATATCACGACTATAATATTTTGCATTTTATGCTGCTGACGATAACAAAATGAACAAATAAACTGATGCAATTGAGTCAGATCGATGATAATCTAAACGCGATTTAATACTATTTGGTGAATTAGTAATGTGATCATCTACACAGACAATGAATAGAATGTTTTGATATTCGCTCTTATTAGTTACTTTAATCCTTTCATTGCTGAATTAGGCTTTTTTCAGCAGATTTTCTTGAAATTTTGCTTACCTATGTTTTTTGATTCACTGATTCCGAATCTGAAATCCAATTTTGCAAATTCAATATGGATCAAATATGGCCGCCATCATCTAGTAAACTAGTGAAAATTTAGATATTTTGCAAAATAAATAATATGAATAAGTAAATAATAAAATAAATAATATGAAGACTAATATCGATATGCAAAGAATCAAAAGCTCGTTCACAAATCCTGCTGAAATCTATCGACAGTCCAGGGAATTTATAAAAGCTAAAGTATCTGAAAATCACATATGATTGGACTTATATTTATGCACCGGATATTTTGGTAGAAGTTTGTAATTCCCATGTGATCGTCACTTAGCGGCAGAATGCAAAAACTAGAAGTTTAAAAAGAAAATAAGTATACACCTCACTGACAATGAAAGGGATAACAAAACTTGATCATATAACGCTATTGTGCAAAAAGAAAGCAATATTGCAAAATGTTTTATATTACATATATGTTTATGCTTATTACATATAAAACATTCTGTTTTGAGTAAAAGAATATTAATATTAAAACAAGGTAATTATATAAACAGATACATTGTAAAAAAATAAATCTTATATACGTAAAAATTGAAATCTCGATCGCTTTATCGCAGAATTTATTGTTTATAAAAAAAATCTAAATTGCAAAAAAATATCAAAAAGATATATTTTTTTTTGCAACATTAGAAGAGTATGTGGTATAAATTTTCAGATCTCTATATATCTCAATACTTTCCAAGAAATCGATTTTTTCTTGAAAAAAATCACCTTTTTTCAACTTTAATTTGTTATAAATAATTATATATAAACAATTGGATTAAAAAACATCAGAATATATTAAATGACTATTTAGCTATCTGAAAAACCAAATTTCAATTATTTTTGCGAAATTGTGAAATTTACAAGGCAAAATCGTATAAAAAAGAAGTGGGAAGTATACATTCCCCCCGCTGGCAGTGAAAAGGTTAAAACATTTTTTCATGTATCTTATAGTTTCGAAAACATTTGCTGAAAATGAAAAAATCCATTATTTTCGAAGGATTGATTCTACGTCTGAATCTTGAGATGAGTAAATACAAGAAAAGATATTTAATGTTCTACAACATATTAAAAGTGCATTAAAATCAGTTAGAAATAGTTCCAATGATCTTATTAATAATATATATTCATATATATTATTCAGTCGATTTCTACTTTGAATATCTGATTCAAATCGTCTTTTCTTTTTCCGCTCTTCAATTTCAATTTTTAACTGAAATTGATTAAAAGTTCTATTGTAATAAAGTCAAACTAAAATGTTCATAGATCAAAGAACTTATATACAATAAATAAATTGTTATACTGAATTATATATAATTAATTTTGGAGAAAGAAAAAAATGTGATTGCTAATAATATGTGTGCGCATCTGGAATAAATTCAATTAAAATTTAATTCAAAGTGTTTCATACCCTACCAATCGTAATTATAATTACAAAAGACAATTTAGCTTTTATGGTGTTGTTTATGTTAAATACATATAGTAATATATTGCTTAATATATTGCTATTTATTTAGCTGAGTGGTTAAAGGTTTATTTGTTCAAATAACCGTGTTATAATTCGCGTTGTAACAGTTGCGTTCACGATGCGTTTAGGCAGGACAAGGTTCATTTGGTACAAGAAGTTCGCGTGTTTACTCGGCGTCTCGGGTGTTGCGAAAATGTACACGCGAAATTACGATTATTGTTATTGATGAGATTATTAAAAAAAATACTTGCTTCCGAGTTCTATCAGATTACTCCTCAAATTAGTGCTATCAATAACCGTCATAATGCTGACAATACGATAACTCGTTGTAGATTATACCCATTATTTAACTAACGATCATTTCGCAGTGATAAAATTGATAGATACTAAAATAATTAGAGAGCAGCAATTTCACTAATTTTCAATAATAAGGGGCTTATGCAAGCACAAGTTAGATATTGGTGCTTAATTTATTATGATTTTAACCCTTCAGAGTTGATATGAGTTTATTAAACCTAGTCGATTATATTTCTCCAGAGCTGACGGTAAGTATATTGAAACATCAATATCTGTACAATGATTATATTATCTAGATAACAAAGATTCTAATGAATAAAAATAGTTCAGTTTTTTCTGTAATGTTAAGATAAAAATAAATTATTATATTTAAAAATACATTTATATATTTGAACTGTTTTACTGTTTTTCTTAATTTTTATTTATTATTATAGCAATTGCATTTAACATAAAAATTTTAAATAATTTAATTTTCTTTAACATCAAATTTGAATTTTCTTTTCTAAAATAAACTTATTATTATTCTCTTTTATATGAATCATTTTATATGAATTATTTTGATTCCATAAAATTAATTAGCGCTTTTTAATCAATATATATAAGTAATAAATCTCGCACAGAATAGGGAAATAAAAAATTACTTATAATGCCGTTACCATTATTATTACTTTTTTCGATAACAATCATTCCTTTTTTCTGTAACGATAACGATAACGTCGTTGCAGTCTTACAGTAATGTTTTCAATCATTATTTTTATCGTTACTTTAACTCTTAATTATGTTTTTATATTTCTTCAATAGGTCTCATTATTTCTGCTTAATAGAAATACTTTATTTAAATAGGAATGTAAATATTGAAAAATAATAATTTGTATGTTATAATTAAAATACAATAAAACAGAGATTAGAGATTAAAGTTTAAATATTGCATTAATCATGATCACTAATTAATATAAGTTTGAAATCTAATATCTTTTTTTAATAATATATAAAAAAGTAACGAAAAAAGTAACAAATTATTTTCTAACTTGTAAGAAACGATAACATATTATTTTTTCAAATTAATAACGAAAGATAATAATAAAGATAATGAGTTATTTTTTATAAAGTAACATTCCTAATTTCATCAGACCCAGTGTTAACTGTATTACAGATTTTAGTGTCAAAAGAATTAATATAAACATCGTAAAAATAGTAATAGCGTTTCGATCTATATTAAATCGTTTTCAATGTCGGATTATAAAACAAATGGATTAAATTGAAATATAAATAACATTTAATAAGTCGCCAATTAAAATATTGCTGTAGTGTCAAATTTTTAAAAGTTCAAATCAGCTTGTGTTGTTATCAATATTGTAAAATTATACATTATTGAAGATTAATAGTATTTGTTAAAAATTGGATTTTTCCATTTCACTAAGTTTATCGAATTGAGAAGGAAATCACCTCTTTACGCATGTCTTATCTCGTTCATTTAATTCTCGCATAATCGTGTCCCTCAATTGTCGTAGAATATGTTCGGGAAATCTCTGAATATTTTTTTCGACTTTTCGGATATGTGATATGCTTCCCTGTAAACAAAAAAAAGATCACATAGTCACGGGTGTACGCCACTTCCAGTACTTCAATCGTAACTCGATTGTTGGGAAGCCCTCTCGAGTCCTGTAATTTGCCGGATACCTCGTATCTTTCCTGGGGAGTTGCCGCTTGTTTCTCCTCTCGAGCGTTCACTCTGGCGTTCTCTTGTCTATGTAGTAATTACCCTTTCGAGGTATCCTCAATTATCGCAAGGCGTGCTCTCTGCGATCTGTGTTCGGAGGCCACCCACTTAACCTTGCAAGTAATCTCGCCCTACAGTGAATTCCCGATCGAACACCCTCGGTTGCATCGATCCTTCATTATCTCTTGCCACTGATACTTCCAATGATTCCCTATAAGCAGAGTATCGCTCTTTCTTTCAGTTGCTCAATAGATTTATCTTTATTAAACATTAAACGGCATATTATCTAATTTATCACAAGAATGACAAACTGAATATAATATACTCAATTTTGAACGCTTGTATTAATTTTGATAAAAATGAGCATATTATAATAAATTTGTTTTTAATCGAAATGCCAGACATTAAAAATTTAACAGTAATGAGTAATTATAATTTTCACATATAATGTAGTAATCATAATATAATAAATAAAAGATGCCATCGATGTAAAGCTTAGTAATGAACAATTTTTGAGTTATGATGTATCAAAGGTATTTTGTGAGCTTAATAAAATTATGATCGATTAGTGTTATTCGATCATTAACACCATTGTCCTTTATGCCAAGAAAGAAATATTTTAACATATTCAAATCTATTAGATAAATTAGCCAACTTTCAAAATTATTTACTTATAATATAAAAAAATGTTAGTTTTCAAAAAGAAGTCTGAGTGTGTCACACCCAGTATAATATGTCTAAAGTTAAAATCTGCATTTTTCCTGCATTCCACAATAATATCCGCGTTTCGTTCTGTCGAATATCGACAAGAAATTCTGAAGTTCTTTCGAAGCTTCCGCGCAGGAAGTTTCCTCGGTTTCCGTAAAGCCTCGCTTGTCTATTTTTGTACAGCTATTTCGTAATTATCTATTAGGGTTTTCCCTATTTCACGTTCTCGTTGAAAGCTCTCGATTAACCATCGAGAGCTATTGTAATGAGCTCATCAATGTACAACCCTCTCGTATCGTTCATTCCTGTCTTCGATCGCCGAATAATCACATCGAGGGCGAATTAAATACGAAAGTCCGCCCACGTGCTTTCACGTGCAAAGAGCATCCCATCGAGTGTCCGCGATACGCGAGTGCGTCAACATTCGTTATCGGCTTGCTCCTTCTTCTCGTTTTCGGCTGGTCGCGCGCTTTTTGCGCACATCGGCTCTACGGGTAATTGGAGAGTCCACCGATCACCCTTCTCCCTTCCTCCGTTTCGAGGATGAAATTTTTGCCAGTAACGTATCTTTACCAGAGGAACACATGAGGTAGTTCTTTTTCCAGAAGCTCTTTGTCCGTCTGACTGGTTCGTTCATTCACTCGCTCGCTCGTACGCGGAACGTTTAATTAATCCCGGTTTACCTTTGAACCCGGACACGAGCCGCGAACCGGAGTATGTTCAATTAATGATTTTTGATATAAGCTCTTGGTCGTGCTGCGACCGCAGACGATAGTGCATTATATTGTCGGTGTGGTGAGTGTATGCGGCCCTGATGAATTCAATTGCGCCGTGCTCGCACCGCGAATTTCAAAGCGCGCTGCTCGCTCTTTCGCGATAAAAAACGGATCGGAGGGAGTTATGGATTCTCCCTTTTTCGATCTTTCGATCTTTTAGTTTCATTAGAGGCTTTTTTCATACGTACAGTCGAATACGATTCGGAAGTAGAATTCGCATTTTTCGAAATATATTTTGAAATATTTTTTCGTGCAAGACATTTCCGCTTGTTTCAACAGTTCGCGATATGAAATCGAATGGGTACTGATCTCTTTTTCCTTTTCTTTTCCATTCTACAGTTGGCGATTTAGTTTTAATAAAATTTTACGTAGCCGACTTTGTAATTCGGAATTAATGCGGTGACATTCGAGATCTCCGTAACTTTCGCGACGTGTCCACGCGCGATGGTGTGAGCGCATGAATAATTCAATCCTTCTACAAATCGTTTCTTATTCGCAGAACTTTCCTATCGATTATGTCATATCGCGAGCCGCAAGCTATGTCACATCCGTTAAGTTACATTCGATTGCTGGTTTTCGTTCCCTTTGCTTGGAAGTTTGGAATAATTATTCAGGATAAGTGTACCAATAATATGATTTTTATAATAAGATTTTATTTTTATAATATTTACTTAGTTCAATAAAAAAAATTGTGTAACTATTATTATAAGATTCTTTAATATGATTGAGTATATAGATTCAGTAAGGAGCTAAGTAAGAATAAGAATCATTTATATTAAAAAATTTTACAAAAGTTGCAAGCTGTTTTTTCTGCTAAACACAATCATTGTATATTAATAATGGAATCATTGATTTTATAATAACTGGAAAGTTTCTCACAAAAATCAAATAAATAAATTTTTTTAAAATCTGGATGGCGCCAAATTTATTCTCTATTAGTAGCATCACATTGTGAACAATTTTGTCTGAACAACAAAATCAAATAAAAAACGGGAAAAATAAGAGAATATTTACGAAAATTGTTTCTGTTAAAAGTAATTCGAAAAATATTATAAATAAAAAGTGAAAAAAATATTACTTTATATCTTAAATAGTATTTCCTTCTTCGCCTTTATCATTATTAAAGGGATGCTGGCATCGTAATACCAACGTAACACATATTGTACTTTTCCATTTTATTCGTTTTCTTCACAGAGAAAAATCTTCCTTTTTCACAATAAAAGGAAAAAACACAAATAACTGTAAGAAACTACGAACTTATACAATATGAAAAACTAAACATGAATTGTAAATTAGTTTTTTATCAACACGTAGATCACTTTTTTTCACATGATATAAATGATTTCAAGTATATATCTAAGCAAAAAATAGTTTTCCCACATTTGAATAATATTGGGTCAGGGAAAAAGTTTCTTTGTATTTTTTAATTCAAAATTGTATATACAATATCTTCGTCAAAAATGAACGAAATTTAAATTTAAAAAAAAAGAGTTTTAAAGCTTCTCTACTTTCGAAAGGTATATTTTTTGAGTTTCTATGAGTTTAGTAATTTTTATGTTTAAAAAACTACGAGCTAAAAAAGATGAAAAATTTTCTTTTTGAAATTTCTTACGTGTCCCAAAAAATTTACGAAAATTTTCGACTACCTATCGTGAAAGCTTGAAGCTCCCTACAAAATCATTTTTTAAAAATGTTCCTATGATTTTTTATTGAGTTATTGAGTTATTCGCAAATTAAGTAAAGAAGTATTCTATTCTAATTTCTATTCTATTTTGATTGCTCATAACTCCGATAAAAATCATCATACTGCAATTTAAAAAACAGATTCTTAAAGCTGAAACTTTGCTCTAGCGAGTGATATAATTGTAACGAAAATTTCGCTACAAACTTTTGCAAAAAAATTTTTTTAAATACGAAGAAACTTTTTCCTCGACCTAATATATAAGAATATGATAATGAGACCTTGATTTTAAAGCTTACAAGAAAAGTAAATGGAAAAGTAAATGGGAAAGACCTGAGTGTATATAATCTTCTAGTAGAACAAAGTATTGACGCATTGGGAAACAAATATACAGCCACATATATATATATTAAACATTGAGTAAGAATTGTACAAGCAATACTGTACATTCAACATTGTACAATAGATTTAATTATATTTAACTATTATTTAATAATGTTTGCTCAATATTGGTTATACATTGCTTTTCCAATATTTCGCCTATATTTTATTTCGCCAATATTTCACCATTTTTTGTATATACAAGGTAAGTCAGCAAAATCTGGGCAAACAATTTATTAAAACGCCATTTTATTCAGAAAAAACTTGAAAATACACAAAAATTTTTTGTATATTGCTTGAGAAATCCTCTCTGAGTTCTATTACTCAATATAATTCCCATTTATTGCGATCACTGCCTCGATCCTTTGCCTAAAGCGCGAGCACGTTTTCTTTAATTGCTCTTTGCCTAAATTTATGAATATTATCTCGATATAGCGGCTTGAAAAGTTGTTATTGAGGTGCCTGGACTTGTTGGACACTCTTTCAATAACGCCTCAAACAAAATAATCTAGGAGGTTTAAATTTGGACTATTGGGAGACTAGAATTCCTCGGACCAAAACGTGTCCATGTTGTCGGAAAGCCAATTTTGTACTAAATGGCTTGTGTGAGCTGGTGCACCTGTTGAAAAATATATGGCCTTCCGGAGGCTGTAGTTTTCATCCATGGCTTCACTACAGTTCTCAGAATCCAGAGATAAACCTCCTTCATGATGATTTTTCTTTTTTTAAAAATAAGACGGCATGATGTCATTGGAGATGACACTTAGGACGTGAACATTCGCCAGAAACATCGTTCTGGTTATTACGGGAAGATCCGGAGGATCATCAGCTAGCAATCGTTCCTCCAGTTTACTTTTACATCAAATCTTCTTATCGAAAAAAAATTCGATGCGAAGCACTTCAATTATCGCTCTTCTTGTATTCTGCACTTTATCTCATTAACTCCAACATTTTGAAGTTATATAAATTTCATATAAACATCTGACTTACTCGAGTGCCAACAGTCATCTCCTAAAATCACGGAAAATTCAATATAACGGAAAATTCAATTTTAATTTTGCCCGGATTAGCTGACGCACCCTGTAAACATATGTACTATTTTATATTCTATTTCGATACTTAAAACAAATAAATCTTTTCAGAATCATTTGTAAGATTTGATAAATAAAAGTTTGAAATTTTTAAAATTTTGAAAAATTAAAAAAAAATTTTATAATAAATTTACGCAATAAAAGTATCATTATAATATAGTGATTAACTAAACACGCCCGGACACATTTAATCTCAACTGAGCATAACATTGATTTTTTTTCCATGAAATCTAGTGCTATTTATTATCTATTAGGCAAAATTATAAGGCAATATTATAATATTACTTTGAATGAATTTTTAAAGATACATACATTAACCTCGCACATTTAATTAGTTAATGACATTAATAAAATGTGTAGTGCTGTTCCTATAATAAATTAAATTCAATTGACATTCAAAAGAGATAAAACAAATGCTAAAGAATCTTGTGATATGTATTATGGAAAATACTATAATTATTTAAATATAAAAAGTGATCTGGAATTAGTGCCCGATCCACATCTAATGCTTTTATCCTATATGTGATGTACATACTTGATGTTTCATTATTTTGTATGTTTAATTTTATTGATTCAATAGTTGTCCACCGCTTTGTTTGATATGTCTATGCTAACAATATAAAAACCGTATCAAGTTTCGCTAAAACAGCGCTTTGCGCCGATTCTTTTCACGCTTGGTAAACAGCGTTAATTTATTTGAACTAGGCGGAGGAGGATCGCGATCTATCGTTAAAAGGACACGTGCGATAGGACGAAACGTGGGCGGTAACTTTTGTTAAGTGCGCACAGTGGGCTCTTATTTTTTTCTCCTCTCGCACACGAGAGACCCTTGTCTCGTCGTCGCTTATTTACGGTTGCGGCGGTCATTCTCGGTCGTATACGAAATTACGGGACCGTGCCCGGCATGCCCGTAGCCCGTCGCCACGGTGTCGTAAATAAGCTCACCTTCGAAGATCGCCGGGAGACACGTGAAAGCACTTTCAGCCCGGAACCAGTTACGGCTCGCGCCACTTAATTTCCCGTACACCCTTCGTTCTTGCGCGATGCGGCGCTTTTATTCTAATAAGGTCGGAATGGTAGCAGAAACGAAACGGACTACTGCAAACGCATTTAAACGCTCATCTATTACTGAGCTACTTATGTTTGCACTCTGGAATAATTAGCTTGAAGAGCGTTCTCTCTGAAGTGCGTCTAGAGAATTAAATCAATAATGTGCGGTACTACTTCCAATTTGATTAACAAAGAAATCTTTGCGATGAAGGAAATTTCGATTTATTTAAAAAATGATATTAAATGTCATATTTTTTTATCGAGGATATCGTAAAAATTTGCTGAACCATTCTATGTTTATACACTGCCAGTACTGCAAATCTATACATAAAACTTAACAGTAAAGAACATTTGGTACTTGCGTTAAAACCAGTTTTTGTTAAAATTTTTGTGTTGAACTCTTAGCATACAAGTGTTAATTTAATATAATATAAGTGATTATGTTATTTAAGTATTTTGTGTGAAATTGATATTTAACGGTGTGTTAAAGTGATACTATTTATGAATAAACAAGTAATATAAAAATAATATAGTTTTAAAACATTAAGTTTTAAGATAAATGAATAAAAAATGAATGTACGTTAATTTAAGTTATAAATATTAATAATATAATCATAAATATTGATTTTGACTGAAAAGTATGCTTTTACAATACGTTTCCCAATTGTGTCAAACTGTTATATATTCATTATATTAATTTTAACATAATGTGTTATTTCCGAATATTTTCATCTTATATTAAATTTAAAAAAACACAAAAATTTGAAAAGCCCATTTGGGGTATATAAAGTATATTAAATTTAATATAAAATTTTCCAATGTATATAACGTGAACTATGGATTTTCAATACTAGATGTGTACATCAGAGAATACGGCTTATATGTATGTGTATATTTAAAAGATTTTTAATCGCCACGTGAAATATGTAAGAACTTCATCTGACATATATCGTAGAAATCTACGTCTCAATAGATGAGAAAAATATCCGGCGCTTTAAAGAAGATTTATTATGCGATATCCGGCAACGCAGCTTTTTTCATAGCGTAGATTCCGATGAGACTAAAATCTCTTTGACGTTTCCGAGCTCTCCGCGGCGCGACGTCCATTCATATTATCTGCGAAACGTGATGCCAGCGAAATTAGACCTTGTTTTTCACAAGAAGTACTCGTTTAAACTCATTCACTTAAAATGAAACTGAGTCAATTTTTTCAGAAGCTTTGTATTTTTTAGTAATGACTTTAATAACTATTAGAGAATTAAAACATATATATGAATATAAAATAACTTGTAGAGCTACCAAAATTAATGTATAAATTTTCCAAAATTTTATCAAGCAAATTTAAAATTAACATTAATTAAAATATTCTATATTGTACTTGTATAAATATTGAATTTCTTCTATAAGATGTTAGCTGAATAAAATAAGACTATTATTATAAATTCTTAAAATTAATGCTATTAGTTTGAAAATTTGCTATGTATGTTACAATCTTGTCTGTAACTATAAAATTCTTAACTTATTGCATTTTCTTGGAAAGAGCTATAAAAGTTAAGGGAAAACTATTACAATATTATAATTGTTATAAAAATAAATATTATTTTTCAACAAAATAATTTTAACTTATTTTTCTTTAAATTTTTCTTTAAATAGAACGTTTACATCAATTTGTGGAAGTGCTTTATACTTATGGCTATGCCAATGATTATGTTTTTGATATGTTTATGATTTGAATGATGATATTCAAATTTTTGAGATTTACAATATTGTTGCATGTAGTTGAGGGAGCGAATGTTACTCGCAATCTATTATTATTCGCAATGGCAATGAAAAAAAGTCAATGTTCGTTCGAAAAATTTTAATTTTCCTACAGTTCGATGTTGTTGCGTTATCTGAAAATGAGCGAACTTTCTCTTAATAGCCATTTGTCTTGCTAAACTTCGGTGCGACAGCTGGCTCCTCGCAGGTCAGCGAATGACGAAAGTATCTTCAAAGAGGAAGAGAGGAGAGAGAAGTATGGTATACCCACGGGTCTTGGGTCTTGTGTGATACTCGCAGTAAGCATCTGCCGTGCCAAATTCGCAATGGACTTTGCGCGACTTTCGCCGTTTGCGAAATTTGGCAGGCGAACTTCGTCCGTCTACGAAAAGTCTACAGAAACTACGAGATTCGTGTGGAACGACGAGGTCTGATATCAGCATCGTGAAAGATAAGTTTACTTAACCCGATGTATATCCACGTAGAAAAAATAATTTTTTCTTTCATTTCATATAACAATGTAACTTGAATTATTTACCAAATTTTTTTATTGGCTGGTATAAAAAGACATATATTGATTTTAAAATTCTAACGGAATTTTCATTCTAAAATAAGGAAGATCCAGATTTGAATCTTCCTGACTAAGATGAGATTTTCTGCAAATAAATTCTTTATAGTATTTCAAGGATACTTATCAATTAATTTAATATTAAATTTAATTTGTGATATTACATATTTTTGCTTCAGTTTAATATAATGTGTTTTAAGACAAATAATACTAATTTACAATTTGTACAAAAAGTATGAAAATTATTTCTAGAATTTTCGATACTGAGTCCAAATCTGAGATTGAAATATTTTTACCAGATCCACTTTTATAGATATAAAAAAATCTTTTTTCCAATGTATAGTCTTATTAAAAAACAAAAAATGAGCATTTAATTTTTGTTTGTGTAAATGATGTTGATTATTTTATTCGTATCATGTTAGAGCGTATCCAAGGCCGGTATTCATAATCAGTTCTTATATATTCTTATATATTCAAGTTCTTATATATTCTTATATATTCTTATATATTTGTTTTAAGTTGAGCAGCCTTGAGATGTCACGAACCAATCAGAGAACCGCATTAGCGTCTTAAGACATTACTTAAGACAGTCTTGAAATAAGAACCGATTATGAATGAATGATTATACTGGCCCAATAGTAATCGCTTAACATGTTTTCATTCCAATATCCCTGATAACATTCTTAATAATTATATTATCAAATCCTGATAGCAACATTCGCCTTGCTGCATTTGTTGCATCTAAATTATTCGAAAAGAAATGCTGTATCAAAAATGACACGCTATATTGATTATATAAAAAAGTATTATTTTAATAATTTGATCTAATAAAATTTTTCTGGCGGCAGAAAAACACAGCGCTTCAAAATATGTTTAAAAAAGTTTTACTTCTTTTGCATTAAAAATTATTAAAAATTTGCAAACTAATATTATCTGCGCGTAGTTCTCTTAAATTAGAAATTGTAAAAATTAACACAAAAATATTATTAGACACCAAGACTTTCATCAAATATGATTTATTCGCTTGTTTATTAATTGTAACCAGTTCAAAATTGTTCGATAACTGTAAAAATAACACGCAGAAGTTAAAATAGATCTTACATTAACAAGCAAATCAATTATTACGGTGCCAATTATGAGCTAGTTATTCAATTATTAATTTTAAACTGCTAATTACGATCTAATTGATCGGAGACTTTATTACAATTGCCATTACGCAGCCATAATGCAACTCAATATGAGTGTCCGAAGGACGATCGAAAAAGCCTCACTCGCTAATTACGTTCTATTAATTAAACAAGTTGCGAACTTGTCTTTCGGTAGCGAAAATGGAGTATCAAAACGATCGATTCTGTCAATATAACACGAACGAAAAATTGAGGCAAGCGCGACACGCGCATACAGACAGGTACACGATTCTTGAAGAATTTGCTACCATTAAAGATTGAAGCAATCTCGTTCCGTCCCATGAGAATGTGCGTCACGACGAATTCGCACGTAGTAAAAATATATCCAATTCGATCTGACTAAAACAACCGCGCGGCAATATGTCTCCGAAAGAGATCGCAGATTGCTGGCCACCAGTCCTCGCGTCTGCTGGATTCGTTTCATAGAAATGTCGATTTCTATTTCCTTCTTCCTCAGAAAAATAAATAATACAATGAATTTATCGACGACTGCGCGGCAATTTTTTTGCGATAATTGAATCTAGCTGTTGTATATAAAATTCTAACTGTTTATTTGTACACATACATATACACCTCGCTATGAACTTAGATTGCATTTTAAATGCATTTTATTTATAGATTATATTTATGATATTTTTCTAATAATTGATTTAATTATTGATTCAATTTGACTGATATTTTTAACTTTTGTCAATTTTAAACTATACGGTAAAATATTTATTTTGTACTTATATTAAAATCGATCCTTGTTAATTTCATGTTGAATTTTTAGGTATCCGAACAATGACGTGATTATATTATTTAAATGTATTTAAGTGTTAAACTGATATTTAACATTTCGTAGTATTAACATAACACAATTTATGAGTAAATGAACATATATCATAAAAATAATGTGGTTTAAAAATATAAATTCTAAAATAAATGAACAAAAAATAAATAAACTTAACATATTACAAATGTTAATTTTACTGAAGACATGTATTTCCACAATTTGTTTCCAAATCGCGTAAAAGTGTTATATTTTTCTATATTAATTTTTACATAATGTTATTTTCTAACATATTAATTTTTGTCTTAATATAAAAATTTGGATCGTTTGGAAGACGTATAATATGTTTTTAATACAAGTTTTCTATGTAAGAAATGCATTATAATTTCCTCTAAAATTGTATGGTGCCAATCGAATAAAATTTATGTAGCTTTAATGATGAAATGGATGAAATTCGCAATTTATAATTTTCACAGATTTTCTGTTGTAATATTAAAAGGAATGTCATTTTCCATTTGCAAATTAAACACAAAATATATAAATATACAAAGATGCCGTGAAACTTTTTCGCATTGCTCGAAGTCGTTTTCCGGACACAAAGTCGACATGGAAAGGCTCACGAATACTCTCCCCATCGTTCCGTGAGATGCATAGCGATATGCGCTTTTGAAAGCGGAAGCCATACGCTTTTGAAGAGTTGCTATAAATTTGCGTTTGGATCACGGCAAGAAATCCGTTATTTCCTGCGTGACCTATTCGATTTATACAAATTCTCAATCTTCGCAAAATTTACAACGAAAAAAGAGGATTTTCTTTCTTTTCTTCACTACTCTTTTATCATTCATAAAATTCGCCTTCAAAACAAACAGTTGTATATATTGTTTATTATATCATGTCACATAATTGTTAATCAATGCGGCAACATATTTTGTCTCAACAGTTACATATTTAATATGCCAACATTATATATATTATTCGTATAAAAAAATCTCACTGCGCGATATATATTGAATCAGTCTAAAACCGTATATTCCGTCTTTCATAGCATGACGAGTAATTGGCTATTAGTGA
>NW_017259315.1:562188-565546 GCF_001594045.1 Atta colombica | reverse complement strand
ATAAATATAAAATAAATAAAAATTGGAATACATAAAAATTCCCACAAATATTTCATTTTCCACCGCATTGTAGATCGCGCGCGAACACATAGTTACTAATTACCTTTTCATTAGCAGCATCATTAATGAATGTCTCTATCAAAATAATATCGCCGACCAGTTATTTCCGGTCGTTTCTGACGCGATTTAATCCGCATTAAAATTGTACCTGCGTTATTATTTGTATATATATATTATTTACGCAGCCATTTGATTAGGAAATAATTGATGCACGTAATTGAACGTGGTATTTACAAATTTTCACCGATTTACCACATTGGCCAATGGATGCACATGTGCGCGCGTGTACGATTGTATTAAGTGATTAAATTAACGATAAAATAAGCAGACGATTAAATGTGTGATTCCCATAATTAATATGAGACATGCAAACATAATAAGCCTAATGATGATCTTCCTCGACGATCGTGAAGCAGATCTCGAGTTAAAAGTCGTGGATTTGTAACATTATCACCTCGAGTGTCTCTAAAAAAAATTCGAACAAAAACAAAAAAAAGGGCAATATTCTTTCGACGATAAACGTGAGAAAGTAACGCTCGCGAAGCTCACTTTGCAACGCTCGATTGGTGTTGGAAGTCTTTTGAAGTTGTAGGACAAAACTTTGACAGAGGCTATTGCTCGCGCTTTCCCCGCCGGCGCGATGTGAAGGATTCCTCGGAGATTCTTAAGTTATTCAGGATCGATCGTCGTCCCTCCTGTGAAGTTACATCGCGCGTTTTTCTCGCCTCGGCGGTTGATTACGTCTACGTGAATCTGGCAGCAACGTATAATTCGCAAACTTTTGCTACATCGCGACGACGCGTCTCGCGTGCCGAGTTCACACATCGTATGAAAGAGTCCTCGTTCCATTTTCCTTCACTTTCACTGGAAAACTTTTATTTTTACACAATATTTTTACGCGATATTTTATAAAACAAGGAAATAGAAAGAGATATCGGATTTGTTGTCATCTTTCGATTTTTCCGATCTTCAGAAAGTCACTAATATTTTAATAGATCAAAACTCCAAGAAAAGATATATAGATATCTCTGATATATTATATAGAGTGCCTAAGATTCATCTTTATTTATATTTAATTATAGATTTTCTCAGACGAAATTGATGCTCTACTTAGAAACTTTCTCTTTTACAGTAGGTAGTAAAATCAGGCGAGCAAAATCAGACACATAAATAAACAAGTAGAAATAAATGACTGGATTTGTACAAAGTATAGTTGTATAAAATATTAATTTCTGTATATATAATTATTACATGTTTTACGAAAACATGTAATATAATAATAATTATAAATACAAATAAGCGAAGAAGGTCATATTTAATCAAAGTCATGCTTAATAATATTTTTGTGTGTATCTTATACATTTTCCAGTTCAAGAAAACTGCGAGTCGATTGTTTATTGATCTTGAAACACAATCCTAAACTAAAGTTGGAGTAATGTCACAAATTAAATTGACAAGCAATTTTAATAACACTGATGCTAATAAGCATCTTTAAAACACTAAAGAGAATTTATTATAAAATATGTCATCCTAGAATTTGAATTTGAAATTCCCTACACAGAACAATTTTTTATATTTGTGACTGTAATCACTGGTATCATAATTATGATTATTACTGCTGTAAGAAATGTACAGTTCGTACAAAAAATGACTATAAATATAGTTATTATATATTACTATACATAAAAATTACAACTACCAGTAATTCAAAACATTATAAACTATAGTAATTGCAAGCATTTTTATATATTGTAGTAATAACTATTTATATATAATCATTTTCGCCAACTATATATATTTTTGTATACAGATTAATGTTAGAAATAATGATTATAAATATAATCATTATTTCTAACATTCTGTAATAGTAATAATTATGAATAATGAAATAATTATGAAATTATGAAATGTGATGATTTCATAGTATACCATAATTATATATAGTACCATGTAATTATAATCATAAATATCAAAAACTTTCCTCTCACAATGTACAATTTGTGTACAATTTGTGATAGATGTCTTACTAAATGTCATTAAGGCCATATTCCATTTTATACGTACAAATATAATACGACGATATAATTTATTCGAAAGCATTTCGCTATGGTTTATTCAGAAAAATTCGTTACAGAGAACGTTGCGTTTATCGAGCGACATAACTAGATGGAGGTAGCTGCTCATTTTTCCATCTACGAAATTCGTCGTCCATTCCAATCCACGGCTGCGGTTTCGTATAATATTTCATTCCTCTTTTCTATTCTCTTCGGAGATCATCGCAGTTGTGTGTTTCTCTTTACGACGGGCGCACGACGACGAGAATTAGCGTTTCCAAGTAGCGTGGCGGAAACGGGCGACGCACATTAAGCCCTGGCAAAACGTACGCGACCCTGAGTTTTGATTTTCCGTGAGATCGGATGTCGTCCCGTATACATCCTGTGATGCAGAGTGTTCTAGAACTCGCAGTTTTTCCTCATAAATTCGCTATCGTGCGTCATACCTTTTGACACATTTCTTTTGATTAGACGTCACATACAGCTCTTCAGAGATGTTTTTAAATATTTCAACAGATATATATTTAAACTCTCCAGAGTTGATATCAAAATCTGTGATACATGGCAATTACTGTTGCTGGGTTTGTAAGACCTGTGTTACATTGACTAAAAAATACTAATTAATATCAAGAAACCAAAGTGATACAAACATCGTTAAAAAAGAATGTGCACATGTTAATATTAAGTTTATTTTAATAATTAAATTCAAAATTCGAGTATATAACATAAAAATAACTGAGTGAGTCCAATAAATTCATCATCAATTCTGGAAGATTCAACTAGATTCTAAAAGGAAGATTCTAAAGGAAGATTTTTTTTAAATCTGCTTTTAATTAAAGAATAAGATTTTATCACTTATTTTCATTCGTAACACTTGTTTCATGAAAGCTTTTAGTTTTTAATCGCTTGACAAAACAAAAACAGTTGATGCTTGTGGCAATATAAAATAGCGGTTATTTTTTCAGTTCCGCTTGTAGCGTCTATAGTTCTTTTTTTTAGAGGGGAGGAGGAGAAAACTATGCGGAATATTTCTGATGCACCCAGTATACACCGTTTTGTTCTTTGGTTCTGTACTCTCGCGACCGCAGTGTTTGTAGTACGCGGACAAAGCTTAATGCACTGGCCGAGTAGACGGCGGTTTCCCAAGTTCGCGTTACCATCGGACTAATTGGACGCTTTAATATTTGAAACGGAAACAAACGACCTGAGAGTCATTTCCGTCTGACGTTTTCTCCCTTAGGTGT
>NW_017259315.1:554439-562088 GCF_001594045.1 Atta colombica | reverse complement strand
CCGTATAATAATAAAATATCAACATTTTCATTTAAAATGCATATACGACATTTCTCAACGTTTATATAATATCTTAATAATTATACATAGTAAACAAATTTTATATTTTTGTCAAAATTTGAACTCGTTACAATTTTTTTGTTTTTGAATTTTTGAGAGTGTTCCGAGTGTTAAAATAATGTAATTGTGTTATTTGAATATTTTGTGTTAAATCCTAGTGTTACGATAATACTATGGGTAAACAAATGACATTAAAATAACATAGTTTTAAAATATAAATTCTAAAATAAGTAAATAAAAAAGGAATGTAATTAATTTACCAATTTAAAATATAAATAGATGCTAACATAATTGTGTTAATTTTTATTGAAGAACTATGCTTCCACAATTTGTTTATAATTTTTATCAAAGAGTTACATTTTTAATTTTTTACGTCAATTCTTGTTACTTTCTAATATATCCAATTACTTTCTAATATATCCAACTTTTGTTAAATTAACACAAATTTTTGTGAGTGGACTATATGAGATACAAATTTTATTTCAGATAAAAAATTTAACATAAATTTTTCAACTGTACTGTAAATATAAAAAAATTATCACGTATCACAGGCAAGCTAAAATAGATACATACATCGGCATTTAAGATAAAATAATACTAATAGAGCAGCAAGTACGTTTTAGAGAGATATTCTCTTTTACATTACGCTTTAATATATTTTACTTCTTTTTAAGAATTCTTTTTTTTTTTAATATAACAACTATAAATTTGAAATTTGTTACATTTATTCTTTGATATTTGAATATTTTCTAATTTTCTAAATTTCAAATTTATGGCTGTTATATTTAAAAAATTTCCTAAAAATGAGTAAAAATGAGTATAAAATAGTACTAAAAGCGAGAATATCCCTTTAAGAAATATTCAGTGTATTTATAAATGGAATGTAGTACTCATCAACGTTACTCACGCGAAATTAATGTGGCTTATTGCGGGTCGTTTAATTCATTATCATCGCGCAGCCGGACATTGTTTATTCATGCTCGAGCTCGAGACGCGAATCACGGAGCGAAATTAGCTATCTATCTGCTATCCGTCGGATTCATGTCAACACGCGCAATGCGCAATGTATACATGGCGCGAGCGACCGTAGCCAGACGTGATTGTCGATTGATCGGATGCCGATAATCCGATTTCGATCGCTCCCTGATTACTATCCCCCACAACGCTTTTTCGCCGGTGCGACATCGTTACGAATAATTACGGAAAAATTACGGAAGTGCGTCGACGTCGCGTGCTCTCTCGAGTAGCTAACAACCGCTATTGAATTCGTCACGAATCGCGCCAACTTGGTCTCATTTCCCATTTTCTGTATCTGTCATGTGTTTAATTAACGTTCACGTTGACGATTAATTATCGACATTGTTACATGCAGCGGGGGAGAATGGGAGAGGGAGTTCCAAAGAGGAAGAAGGACTGTCAATCACGATAGGCGGCATCGAGTGCAACTATCGTTGCCAGCGGTACGCAAATTATTGGACGATTTTCTGTGCGGGCAACATTGTCGCTATGCGTTAATTTCGCTTTTGCGAAACGTCGTCCCATTCGTTCTCTATCAGATTCCATGCAGCTGGAGGAGGAGGAAAGGCAGGGGTGGAAGGGAAGTAAAATAATAATATGCAAAACAGTTGCGGTTTGTCCGCACGCATAGGGATGCGTTCAAATGCTGTGCATTCTAACGAAAATTTATTCAGTTTCGGTCACGGAATGCATAAAGCAATCCGTCGCGTTTAATCAAATTCTTTTGCACCAAATGCATTGTACGCCACGGTCGAGAAGTTTTTTTTTAAATAGTATCGCGTTCCGCTTCCTGTTTCGATCTACATCTGACATGGTAAATGAGAATGAGAAAAGAGCGAAAGGGAAAAAGAATCCACCAACTATCCTGGGATCAAATTCCTCAAGAACGACAAGTGAGAATATAGCAAGCACGCAAATTAAACAGAATTGAGTGAATGAGAAATGCGTGAGGAGAAACACGAAAGTGCCAGTTCATACGGCCTGCCGTGTGGAGCAATCTAAATAAATATTTTACGCGGAATAAAATAAGATCAAGCTCGGAAATATAAAATTCGATATATAAAACAATGGGGAGAGCGCGGAAAAACGAGTGAAGGAGGCGCTCAGGAGAGGAGAGGAGGGGAGAGAGAGAGAGAGAGAGAGAGAGAGAGAGAGAGAGAGAGAGAGAGAGAGAATAAGAGAGGAGAGTCGGAGAGAAGCGAGAATATCCGAGGCGCGCCGCGCTGCCATCATCCCTCCGCATCCCCGCATTCTCTCACCCCTTCCCGGCTTCGCGTAGCGGCAGCAACCCCCGAACGGGCTCTCCTTCGCCTCAGTAGCGCCGGGCGTCTCGACGCGGCAGCACGTTGCGTTGGGGGTTTTTAACACGCGGCTCCGATCACGAAAATTCAGTGTATATTTGTAATCTCTCTTCTATCTCTTTATCGTTCTTTCTCTGTTCATCCATTGAATATTTGTCTCTCTCTTTCTCTCTCGTTTTCCAGCGCCGTTACCCAACTGCCCCCGCGCAGCCATCAACCCTCTCGAGGATTCACGGTGGGACCCGCCCACCCGCGCGCAAGTTATTTTCCTCTTTTTTCCCCTCCCTCTCTTTGGCGTTGATTCTCTCCCTCTCTTCTCTATCACGGAAGAAAACAGTATCCGCGTGCAGTTGCGTTCGCCGAAATCGCAAAATCGGGAAAGCGCTTTTCGAGATCGAGAACTGACCAAGATTGAATTGAAAAGGGCTGATCGTAGGCATCTCTTCTATTTTTTTTTCTTTTCTTTCGTCTCTCTCTTTCTTCCGGCCTTACCGCGCATAGCGCCCCATTCGACCAGGGCACAACGAGAGACCTGTCGCCGTTATGGGGGAGGACCTGCCCTCCGGAGACGCCCGGCGCGGTTAGTTCCAGGTGGAACCGAACGGGCTCGCGAAGGCGCGCCAGGTGTAGCGCCATTCACGACGGTTGCAAGTGACGTTCCGGAGTTTTGTTTTGATAGCGGCCGACCTGTCGGCCGTTCGTCGTGATAGTGTTAACTGTAGGGGGTGACTGGTTCATTCTCGTGCGCCCTGCAGCGCCTGGGACAGCTCGCAGAGGCACCAATTGTGACAGCGGAAGCATTCACGCTCCCCGTGGTGCAGTCCTGTGTCTGTTCCATCCGGATTGTGTGATTGTGTCAGATTGTTCTGTCGCTCAAAGCCTTGGTCTCTGAGTGATTGAAGGATTACGCGGAGGGGATCTACGAGATAGTGCATAGTGACATTTCTTTCTCTCGAAGCAGCCTGATCGAGGATTTTAAACAGCGATCAGTTATAATCATGATGAGCACGGCGATATTTCGACCAGACGGCATCGGCGATGATCGCGACAGAAGATCACGTCGGTACAATCCTCGGATGAGCAGGGTGAGAACCGGCAATCACCGAGCATCGAAGGGTTCGTCTGGTGTCAAGTGCGGATCGGTCGCGGCGAAACGCGGCGGTTCTGGAAAGTTTCTTCTGATTGGTGCTGTCCTGGCCATACAATTCATCGGTGCGGCAGCAATATCCAGCAAGGGTGAGTGCTTCCTCTTTCGAGTAAACGTCTTGTTCGGTGTGGTCGAAGGATAAATCTTTCGGGTTACAACATAAGTGTAGCGCGCGCGCGTGTGTGTGTTTGTGTGTGTAAGTGTGTGTGCGTATATTTATTTTCTGAGTTGTAATGCAGCGGATAAGATGGCTCGAAGGAAACAGCGGGATATTGATAAATAACCTGGAGTTTTTATACATCTTTCTTGTACCAGAAAATAGAAATGCAAATAAGGCACTTTATACTTGGCATTTAATATCTGAATATAGTAAGAAGCTGCTTCTAAAATTCGAAAGATAGCTACTTATTTTGAAAGAATGAAAGGTTGATATTTAAATGATATATCCAAAAGATCTTTCCTTACGTAATTTATATTGTATGTAATTAGATATGTTAATGTAACAAATAATCGACGAGAAGTACAAAATAAATATTGGAAGAAAGTCTGTTTTATTAAAATCACAATATAGATTCGCGCTTCCAACATAATCAGATTTATGATCACTTAAAAAAAATATCTCACTTTACAAAAATACTTCTATGATAGAACATCCAGAACATTATTTTTATAATGTTGCCTCATTTAGTTCAAGTAATATCCGAATAGGTATAAAGACCGTGTTCAATTTTAATGCAAAGCAAGGATTGAGATTACTTAAAGCAGCAACTCACAATAGATAAAGTGTTAACAGATTGTTGTGTTTATGGAAATTTCATGACAGTGTATATAATCGCGCACATAAATACAATGTAATTTTAACCCTAATCGGTGAGTCCAATGAATCCAAATTTCTGCTTCAACTATATTGTGAAAAAATTATTTGTAACAAATGTTTTCTACAAGTTTACATAATTTTAAGTTACGTAATCTACTAACTTATATGTTTGTATGATTAATTTCTATCAATATAAAATAACTTTAACTTATTCTTCATCTTTTTCTAATCTTATGATTCAACTTACTCTTCATCTTTTTTTAATTTCTACAACAAAAAGATGAAAAACTAGTTGAATCAATATTAATATTAAACAATATTGGTAGAAACGATATGTTACATAATTTTGTACACAATCTTTTCTTGAATTATAACCTCCAATATAAAAAAATAATCGTTCGATGAACAATTATTCACATTAACTTTAAGCAAATATATATAAATTTAAAGTATATTGTACTCGCGAACAGTTATTCCGGAGTAAAGGGTTTAATTGTTTTCCATAAATACATAACAGTCGATAACTGTCGTGTGCTGTTGCCCTTATAATCTTTGCGTTTAGATGTGCGGATAAAGAAACCGTCATTCATCCTCTGCTGTCGATATCTCATAATCCAATACCGCGACTTCAACTTTCCAACTTCGGCCGTTACTCGAACGAATTGTGGGAGAAACGTATCTGTTGGTGAATTACCCGCGTTCAATCCGCAAAACATTCCATTGCGAATTGGGGCAATCGGCTACGTTGATCGTGTGGCACACGCCCTAGGGATTCGCTTCTCACTCTCAGCTCTCCCGCCGATTTCTGATTATCGGACCGTGCAACATGAACGAAACGACGAGAAGAGGCAAGAAGCATCCCGTAGTGTGCGCAACCTCGTCGATTTCGTATTCGAGATACTGTAGCGCTGTAACTGCGTACAGGATTTAAGAGATAGCCCCGAGTAATGCCCCGGAAAACAAAGATGCATACTAAGTGATGCGATGACCCAACCAGTTCTCATCTCGAAGTTAAACAGTGCGATTTTTGCTTCTCACATCCGAATGATGCCCGAAAAGATAAATCTCAGATGTCACGATCATCAGCGCAAGAATATTATTTTCCTTTTTTCTCTTGTAGATTTTATAAGAATCAAAAAATCATTTAATCAGAGCCATAAGAGGCTCTACTTTTGATTCCGACATTTTTTGTCAAGTTCTGGTAGGATAAAATAGCACATATTTTATCCTTATTTTAAACTCAAAAAACGAAATTTTCTAGTTATTACCATGAGTTAAACATTATCCTATCAATTATTAAAAGTAAATTAATTTAATTTATAAAAATCGTAAAAATCACAACAAAAAAAATAGCTTAAAAAAGAATATATTTTTTGCTGTTATTTGATTCATCAATAATTTTCTGTAAGTAAACATTACTCTATCTATTGTCAAAAATAAATGAATTTAACGTTAAAATTACAATTCAAAAAGCGTGTTTTTAAAAAGTCGTTAAAATTGTTACAACTCGAAGGAGTGATTGAAACAAAAATGATAAAAATGATATTGGATTATGTTAAGAATATAATATTTTTTTGCTGATATTATTTGAGTAATCAATTTTTTGTCAAATTGAAAAATAATTTGTCTTCTTTTCTGGAAAACTTGATTTTTTAAAAAATTGTATTACTTTAAAAGGAAACGATATTTTTTTTCACTCGTAGAATTTTACAACATAATATGCTCCTATGACCAAGCTCTGATTAGAGGCTCTTTAATAGAATCATAACGAATTACGATATTTGCGCCGATAAAGTGAAATAATTGGTACAATTGGCGTAATTTCCGAATATAGAGAAAATTTCATATTTTCCGCTCGTGTCCTTTTTGCATGCATCCGCATTCGAATTATTTGATAAATATTTTTTATTAATATTGACACACGAACATAGTAATTTTCTATTTATTCTTTTTTTTTCTTTATTAATATTGACATACCAGCATGAAAACGCGCCGCCGATAATAAAATTGCAATCGTCACATATTGTTTGAGCGCGCTTCGATTGATAATATCGCGTTATGCGATCGCATACGCCGTATATACACGAGACGAACTAAAAGACGTTAAATTTCCTGCACATCGTACGCAATATCGCAATATTGCACGCAAACAATTCTTGTGTGCTCGTCTCGAGTATCTGCATTATGTAAGGCAAAGAACGATATAGTTATCTAATCGATAGACGTAGCTTAATGCTTGCGTACTAATTTAATACGTACGCATACATATCGATACATAAACATGGCACGTACGGAACAATAAACAATCACGAATACTGTTTCGCAATATCGCCAATATCTGCAATACTTTGCAATGATAAAAAGCTGTTTCGAATCGAAACATTCCCCGCCTGAAAATTATGCGGTAAACAATGGAAAGCGCGTTACATCTACCATCCCCTTTTATCGTGCGCGAGGTCTGAATATGAATCGCAAAGCGTAAATTTTAGGAATCATATTATTAAACCAAAGGTATTTTATATGCGCGGCAGAGAAAGAGTTTATTTTAAATAAAATAACATCACCAAGACATGTATACATACATAGCTTTCGTTGCTCGAAAGAGAGGAGAGTTGATCCTGCTATCTTCGTAAATTCTTTTGCAACGTCCGTGGGATGTCGGCGTGGCATGTCGTTATCGTTTCGTGTATCGTGCAGCGGGACCGACATTGAATTAATTGAAAGCCGTCGCGTTGCATGAGCTTCGCGCTCACCAGAAGACGTCATTTTGATCTGATTTTAATTAAACAACGGATGTCGCGCGTCTCTCACGGAAAGAAGAGAGAGACAGAGAGAAAGAGAGAGAGAGGAAGGGGAGGGAGAGGAGAACGAATCGAGAAGGTCGGATCCGCTCTCGTAACCGACATGGGACGGACGGGGATGGAGGAAAGAGACTTGACGAGCGGGAGCTCGTCGTTGGATGATTGAGGGTAACGACGGAACGTTTAACACGATTAAAAAAACGTCGCATGGCCGATCAAAGGCGTCCGCAACGATCGCTCGTGTCACGCGAAATCCATCGGCCGTCGCTGGTAAAAGGACGACGATCTCGTACAATGTCGTATAAAAGTGCAACATGACTAACCGAGTGAAAGACCCTATCGACTAGAACGGTAAACGGACCCGGGGTGAAGTTCACGCTTATTTCGTGGAAAGTAACACGCTTTTTGAGATGATTTTCATTTTTCTGATAAAATAGAATTGTAATGTGCGATGGGAGGATAATATTCCATCGCATTTTAATACAGAAGTTTATACCTATTTGATA
>NW_017259315.1:553238-554339 GCF_001594045.1 Atta colombica | reverse complement strand
ATATTGAGATAAATTAATATTGATTAATTTATATTATTAATACTAATAATGAAATTTTATCTGGCTACTTATGTATATATTCATGTATATATTCAACCAAGGACAAAAACAATCGTTTTTTGCAATTTTTAAGTATTGAATATAAAATTTATGATTAATATATTGAGAGTAATATAGATTAATATTTATTGTTAAAGTTATGCTATTAAAGATATATCTATCAAATATTTTATAAGTATATTATTCAAATTAATGATTTTTATTTGATGTCAAATTTGACACAATTCCAAACGGCGGAATTAATATGGCGACTATCAAAATTAAAATTGTTTTCAAATTTTTGAAATAATTCATACAGAAAGATTTTTTATACAATTTAAATAGAATTGAAATTCTAACATCAGGTTAGTATTCAGCGATTTAAAAAACCTATAAATATTTGAATAACATAAATAAAAGAAATTGATAGATTCTTAATAGCTTATATAAAATTCGCAACTTAGACTTTACATCAATCATAAATATTGTTTTAACTATAACCGACACAATAAATTTCTTAAGGGCTAAAAATTCTAATAACTTCGTTACAATATGTATGTCAAAATTCACTAAAAGAACTTTTTTACAACTTAAACTGTTTATTATTTACACAAAGATAAAGCATTTAATTTAATATTTAAAAAATATTAATAAGCTTTGGATTTACTTCTTTCATCGATTTCGCAGAAATAATGGTGACCTCGTTGTCTAATTGCAATCAAAATATGCCGGGTACATTATCGTCGCTTACTGGCTTCGCGC
Source organism: Atta colombica (assembly GCF_001594045.1). Lineage (NCBI taxonomy): Eukaryota > Metazoa > Arthropoda > Insecta > Hymenoptera > Formicidae > Atta > Atta colombica. Next base: position 553,538 of record NW_017259315.1, on the reverse strand, counting down.
GACTGTAGTTTCAGCGAAATTACGATTCGCCAATGGATTAACGATACACTGCGTCAAGCCGGATATTTGTACAAAGTTCGTCGGCCGGTTATTATAACTAGTTTGCGCGTTTGAAATGTGGCGTACTCATGCGTCGTTGAGTCGATGCCGTAATGTGAACCGTGCAAATTGTCGCAGCAAAACGAAGATCAGTGGCAACTGAATTTATGGTAATACTGCTTCATTAATGAAACTCGACGAAATGTATAAATGATATTATATTGCAGTGCGGCTATTGTAACAGAATATTCTTTCATATAT
>NW_017259315.1:550778-553138 GCF_001594045.1 Atta colombica | reverse complement strand
TTTTATAAGTAATTTTTGCAGTATCATTGTTACATTAGGTCAGCTTCGTAAACGTTTTTATTACGTGCACATATTCGCGATTATCAATTTCTGGAAAAAAATAATACTTTCATTTATTGAAAAAAATTGATATTATTTTATATACAAATGATATTCGGGAAATTGCTGAAATTATATTGTTACATAGCTGTTATTTCATAATGAAAATAATACAATAAATGTTGTAGAAAAAAATGTAGAAACAATCGAAAAATTGATGAAGTTACATTGCTATTATTTTGTAATGAGTGAACATAATTAAAATTAAATGTTATAGAAGAAATCTATCATGATATTTAATTCATTTTATTCTGTCCATTCATTTTCTTCATAATTGTATTTTATCAAATAACAATTATTTAATTTTAATAATTTTTTGATTGTCACCGTGTATTTCAAGATCTTTTAGAAATGTAATTTAAATTTATAGATTAATCCAATATTATATTATATTTCGTAGAAAAATAATACTTTTGATATTGAAAAGAAATTGATAATATTTTATGTATAGACAAACGATATTTGGAAAGCTGTAAAAATTATGTAGCTATTATTTTGTAATAATTGAATATAATAAAATAAATACTTTGGAGAAGAAATTCAGAAAGTTGTTAAAATTACATAGCTATTATTCTGTTATTCTATCCATTTATTATTAAATAACAATTATTTAATTTTAGTAATATCTTAATTATCACCGTGTACTTGATTTCGAGATCTTTCAGAAATATGCATTCAGAATTTACGAATTAATTCAATATTGTATTTACAAAATGTTATATAATATTTCGTCTCATAGTTTTTTACTCCTAACGTCACGCACGTTACGTAATCACTTTCCACTTGAATCAGAACCTCTTCCACGTTATCCTCGAAAGAGTGATCTGCGAGAAGACCCTGAATTACCGGCGTATAAGCGCTGTATTCATAGAGGCAGCTTTCGCGAGCCGCCAAGCTCAGGCGCATCATTAAAATTAACATCGCGTCGCGTTTGAGGGGAAAGGCGGGAAGCTGAATATCGCGGGAGAGACTGCGAGACTCTTGCGAGTTGCACGCGGTGAGATTTCCGCGAGAGTGTACGACTGTTATCTGTACAGGAGTCACGTAACACTATGGGTACCCTTTCTTATCCTGCGCGAGAAGCGATATGTGATTCGTAAGACTGGAATTATACGTGGATGTTTTATCAATTTTCATCCGCGAGACAAGTCTGCACTAATGTTGGCTATCGCGAACGAGACAGACGAGAGCTTGAGAAGGCTTCACCCTTTGAGAACGACAGTAAAAATTCTGTTGTGTAAAAAAAATAATCCAAATATCTATATTTTGAAGAATTTCATCGAAAAATTTCAGAGAGACTAAAAAAAACTGACAATGAAAAAAAATAATTGTAATTACTATAATTTATAGTCATTTTTGATGCCAATTATATATTCAATTATATGTTCAGTTGACATCAACGTAAGTTATAATTTCATATCAATGTTAAAATAATATCAATGTTATAATTTCGCACTCAACAATATAAGTATAGCATAACATTATAATTATATGTTACATACGTTATTGAGTGCAAAATTATAACATTTTATGTTACTTTTAATTTTTGGTAGAATTATGAATATAATTATTGCTACTAATATTTTTTTTTTTTTTTTTTTAAGAATTTATGTTTTTACGTTCTTAGATTTCGATTATTTTTTGTCCTTTTGATTTGATGATCACCTGAATTTGCAATCGTGGCATTATTAAGAATTTTGATTCGAGAGTGTAGGAGTTAATGATTATTCGCTAAGGAGATGGCATGAATTGTAGACAAAATTTCGAGATTTTGATATAAAACGGTTAAAAGAAATAATCCTATTTTGTAAATTTATATACATATCCAAATTCGTAAACTGTACGTCTCAAAACCGAAATCTTTTTCGATTTTGAAACATAATCACGAACAGAACTAGAATAGTAATATTAAATTGACATATTAAATTGACAAGCAATTTGATAATATCTATTGATGCTAATAAGCATTTTAAACATTGTAAATAAATTTGTTGCAAATATTGCAACAAATTTATTTACAATGTTTGAAAAAAATATTACTTCCAGGATTCCAACTCGAATTCCTTGAGAGTGTTCTCCTAATTTAATCCTCCTCATATTTTAATTTAATCTAACAAATATACATGTACTGAGAGAAATGATTTTGTTATAGGAACAAATCAAGGGAAAGCAAATGTGATATTTGTTAAAAAAATCTCTGTCTATCTATTTGTTACGATTGCAAATTAATTCATCAATGTAACAAACAATCAATAGTATCG
>NW_017259315.1:545681-550678 GCF_001594045.1 Atta colombica | reverse complement strand
ATATATATATATATATATAAAAGTTGTAGATGGTTGCAAGGTCAGTTATTAATAATTGGTTACTAATAATTGGTATAACAGACTAGCATCAATTACAATAACAAAATTTGTTGTCACATATTTACCGATCATCAAGGTGGCTTGTTAAATTAACAAAATCTTTTCTCTCAGTGTATATGAATCTTGTGCGATAATTACAGACTTTTATTTGCTGTTTTATAATTGTAAATTATTTTTAATATTGAAATTGTTTTTATTTTTTCTTTCCTTTATTATTTCTAACATTATAGTAAATAACTGTAAATAACTGTAAATATGAAGTTCTTAACCATAATTATTTACTATGCAATTAAGTCACAAATATCAAAATTTTCTCTCTCAGTGAAAAGTATAGAAAATTAAATTTATAATTAATTAATTCTAAGCTTATCTGTTATGCTAGTAAAATTTTATTTAAAAAATCATTGAATAAAGTGAGCCGTTATCGAAATTATGTTCAGTTTTACTATCTATCTATATATATATATATATATATATATATATATTCATAATATAACTTTTATATTCCACGTCATTCGCAGCACACGCAGGTAGAGTTCGCGTCAACGTTGCAAGAAAAAGCGTTCGCGGTGACTCTAAAATTTTTAGCGGACGACATGGATGCGGTCGCGCATCAAGTTTCCTCTGTCTATAACGTTAAGAGCTGTTCAACGATGCACGTCGAGGACACGTATCGATAATGCCCGATAGCATAGTGGCGAAGTTTCACGGAGCTGAAACGCGATATGATCGAGTGGTCCGAGTGACAGTTTCCGGTGGCCAGCGTCTACCGGGTATTTTTAGGGAAAATTTATTAGCTTGCGAACATCAGATTGCAGCCAACGATTAAAAGCCGTCTCATAATACGATGTGTGTGCTTACATGGATTGCATTACGAAATTCTCGAAAATTATTGGCGAAGTTTTTCGAGAATGTAAAATCCGAGCGCAACGAGAGAGAGGATTCTCGGACTAAACTAATCAAATTAAGTGAGATTTTTGCAACAATGATTTATGTTATAGATGTAATTTGAAATTTTATGAATAATCGTACCTCATTTTTATCTACATTTTTTGCGGCAAAAGCTTAGTAACATAAGATTCGTGTGCATTGTAATTTTTAACTCTCCATATATAATTACAAAAAAAAAACGCCATATTTTTAACTAGTATAATGTCATATTTTATTATGCAAAAAATGTTTAATATTATTGCGCCAGTCTCGCGTTTTAACGATTCCATATGGTAACGTCGCCGACGTCATTCATTCGGACGTTACATTTATGCAAAAAGTCATAATTTGCATAGGTGGAGCGTATTACTTTGGTATCGTTTGTCTGACAAAAAATCATGAAATGCATATGTGTTTTATAACTGAAGGGTATCTCAAAACCCACTTCACTTTAATACTCTTCGATTAAAATGGAATCGATTATCTGTGAAAATTTATTACGAAAAAATAAGAGATCACGTTACAAATATAGATAGATTTAAAGAATTATGTGAAAAAGAAAGAGAGAGAGAGAGAGAGAGAGAGAGAGAGAGAGAGAGAGAGAGAGAGAAATAGACAAATAAGACATTAGTTATTGTTTTCTAGGACAAACTTTCTAAAAACATACAGATAATCAAAAGAAAACGTGCAAAGAAAACTAATATAGAATATAAATAAGAAAATATGATATATGTAAAAAATAACAAAGAAAATAAATAAAAATAAAATAAAAGCTTTGAGATAAACATAATAAATAATAAAAAAAAGCAATTTATACAATAAAAAATCAAGAGATAGTGAGAAAGAAAAATCAAACTTCCATTTAAGAGAAACGTGGTTCGAATTTAGTCGGAATAGAGTGATGGCATTCTACATGTTCTATTATTTCTATAAAATATGGTCCGCTATCTCGCTTGACACGGAAAGGGAAAGACTCGCAAACCCCATCGTGGGGGATTGCAACGAGGAACCGGGATGGTCCGTGCGATTCACAATATGTTGCCGTTAATATTACAAACGGCAGGATGAAACAATGGCGCGAAGTGTTTACAGTTTCGCAGCATTCACGCTGCCGCACGGCAGTAGTACGATCGCAGTTTGCTCAGACGGCAGGCTCTCCGACTGCACCGTACAAAGTGACTCGGTAGGATTATACGGGAGATTAAGACGCACCCAAGGTGCGCAGCGTGTATATTACAAGTCTCCATGCATGTCTCTGCTCTGTGTCTCTTAGCCGGCAGGCAAACGGACTTAAACGCGACGGAATTATTTCCGTCACGCCAAAGACACCGGATATTGCAACAGACACGTTACGTATGTCGCAATCGAGTGAGTCATAGCCGGGCGTACCGAACTTTACAATAATCAACTTATCTTTTTACGTTATCTTTGAGCGCTACGTGATCCGATTACTGCGGATTTGGAGTAATCTTATGGCACATCGCAAAATGGTAAATTATACATTTCGAGAGATTATTTGCTCGAAAATATTTAATGTAGCTAGAACACAACCTGATATCAGAATTAGAATTAAAAAAAACCCGGGGTTTCAATATTTTAACAGATCGTCACTTTGGCGCAGTACATATTTAAAAATATATCTAGTGGAACTTTTAGCTCAAGGACGCGTTATTTCAAGCTTCGATTACAAGATATTGTGGAATAATTGTAGAATATGCAATTTAATAACATATTCGGAATTGAATTACATTAAACACATAGTCGGTGTTGCGAAATACTACGTTAATAATATATCACGTTAATAATATATTCTCAGCTTCGAAATAACGGAGTAGAATATGCTCAGATTGAACAATACAGGTACTTGTATACCACCCTGCTGCGTGCACCAATTAAATTGGAATTTATCTCATTCTCTGAACAGATGTTCTCCCTCTTTCACCGCAAAAATACAATATAACACGCGCCATTTTGTAATTTGGTATACTTACTTCCATATTGACGACAACCGTCATATCGGATTGCGCATCAAGGTGAATGAATACAGATGTATCGTTACAATTCTTTAAGGACAGCTTTCTAATAAAAAACTTCAAAAAGATTTTTCTAATGATTTTCGGAATCATTGAATTCGATTCTGGCCTCAGAGAGATTCTAAAATTTAATTATTTCAAAATAAATAATCTATGGGGTAACTGTCGTGAAATTCGGTTTTAGAAGATATCGCAAATTTTAATATAGCAAGAAAATGACCAATATTAAAAGAATAATCTCTAATGAAGAAAGGTCTAGTGTTTTATAATCAATTTGAAAATCAATACTGTTTGCACAGCATTGATTGAACTTTAAATAAAACGAACTTACAAACTTTATATTACTTCGCAATTTAAAAAAAACTTCTTCAAAACCAAGTTTTATAGTAATTAAATCTTTTGAAAAATTATCTGTCATATTGAATTCATCATTTAATTTTTTTTATCTCAGATTCAAATAAGGCATTATTATTCCTATAGGCCAAGTTTCATGAAAATCGAATGAGTAGTTTACGAAATAAAAGAGTAGTTTATAAAATAAAAGAGGATGCTCAAACGAGCACTCGTTCAAAGGGTTAAGTTTTCGATTTATATACACGAATTTGTTTACATCTCGCGCTTCCATAAATACTCTTGTAAATACATGCCATTCGTGAACGTTCATCTCTCGTTTCCGAAAAACGTCGATACGTAATTTTCACCGTTCTTTAGCGACCAGGTGATATTTTCTTGCGGTTTCATTCGGCAAGAGTTCGTTAACGGTTACGGCAATTGAGTCTCCACTCGCTTTACTTCCGGCGTCGTTAGCTGATTGAACTGGGATAACTAACAGACTGTGGCGGCTCGTTAAAAACCGCCGGCCGCAAATATTAGACAGTTTCGCCGCGGAGAATCGTCCGCTGACCCGAAAACGAATCCGGATTGGCATATGCATAATTGGAATTAAGTCCACGGTCACTGCATCAAGTGCTACATTACCACTTGGATAACTGATACGCCTCGTTACGTCCTCTTGCCTTGCAACCATTGCATGTCACGAATTTCTATTAACTAATTCTGCTAAGAAGCTCATTTGAATTTAGATTATCAAATTTCATAAGATAAGAAATAGGATTGTATTACAGAATATTACATGTATATTACATGTCTAGTTATCTAATTAACCTTCTACATAGCAAAAAACATTTTGTATGAATATGTATGTGTACTTGTATTAAAACCAATTCGTGTTTTTTTACACATTCATAATGTGATTATGTTAAATTAACATTTGGGTGTGTAAAAAAACTATACTATTTGAATGTTTTGTATCAAATTAATTTCATTTTTTAATGATAAAATAACACAATTTACGAGTAAATGAACAAATAAAAATAATATAGTTAGAAAACATAAATTCCCAAATAAATGAATATAAAATAAAATAAATGAATGAAAAACAAATATGCTATACAATTAAACCTATTATACATGTCAATTTTATTAAAGAATATATTTCTACAATTTATCCCAAATTGTTTCTAAGTATTATATTTCCTTGCATTAATTTTTATATAATGTTTAGTTACTTCTTAACATATTCATTTTATGTTATGATTAACTTAAGAATTCCAGTGGAAATTTTGATGAGATATAAGGTAATAGTGGACCCAGTAACCATCACGTTAACCATAACGCTTGACTTTGCAAATTTATATTTTTCAAATTGAAAAATGAGTGACTGTTATTTTAGAGTTTTAAATCAATTTTTTTATGACGAATAAAAACATCATTCTACAATTTTTATATCTACTGCCGTTGTTGAAAAATCTTCGTAAAAATTAGAAAGCGTAAATGTACGAGTTATCGCCATGCCGCCATAATCCAATAATCGTCATGAGTATGTCTCACAAATCGCCATACGTGTTTAACTATCGCATATACGAACGATGGAATAATTCAGGTATATAAATTTATATATTGTATATATATATA